>NW_010253272.1:0-45186 GCF_000690775.1 Eurypyga helias | reverse complement strand
TGAACACAGCTTAATTTTTCAAATCTTAGCTTGTTATATAGTAAAACTATAACTGCACAGCATGTGTTCAGCTGATTAATTTACAATGTAAAATCATCCAAAATAAACGTTCCATCTTACTGATCTCATACATGTAAGATGACAGTGCTGTGTATACCCTTACCTACTATTGAGCAATATAGCAACATCTAGCTGAATGAGCTAAAAATAGCAGTTTAGCTCCAAAACTTAATAAATCCTCACATTCTCTTTGTATAGAATACTTTCACCCAAATCTTTTGATTCTGTGAAATGACTTAAACATGTATAATGCAGCAATAAAGTATGTACATGCATAATCTATTTTAGTAATAGTGAACAGGCTGTAATAAAGCAAAAAAGCCCTACTAGATAAAATGTGGTCTCTACTATACAAGTTAGACTAATGCCAGTTCCTATTCAAATGAGTGTTTTTAAATGAGCAATTCTAACAGAAAGAAATTAAAATCACAGAACTGACATTATTTCTTTAGTCACTTTGTGATCCTACTGATTCAGAAGCTGCTTGATATCACATACAAACATATTACTACATTTATGCTGACATTTTTTTAGTAAGTGGGAATTTGAGAACAATAACCAAAATGTTTTCTTTTATGTGCAAGTGTTAGAGAAAGAGGAAGCAAAACAGAGTCCTGAAGATGTTCTCTAAATTACCATCCAGCTCGTCCTCAGTTTATCTCAAAGTATTTTACAAGGAGGAAAAGCAGCAATAAATGATGAAACTTATTTTTCTAAATTCATTCAAAAAATTAAAAAAAAAAAAAAATCAGGAACGTGCAAGTTTTATGTTTCCGAGAGTACAGCTGTATTCACTATCCCCACTGTCGTACTATTGTATATGGATTGTTGTGTAATGTTAAAAAAAAAAAGTGAAAGTGATAAATATTTACTTCAATACCGGAAGATTAACATCAATATACATAAAGCATTTTGGACATAGCAAAAATTAAAATTATGTTTGCACATTCTCAACAATAATTTGCACATTGTGCCCTGGAGTTACAGAATGTTAGAAGGAAAAGTTCCATCTAAAACCTGAGAATTATAAAAATGACTTCACAGTGTTATTTCAGTAAAGTAAAAACATGGTAATAATAACTATGCTATGCACTAATCAAGCATTTAATGGTGTATGCAGACTAGGGAAAATAATTAAAATCAAGTGGAAAATTGAAAATACTTGAATTTCATTCATTATATAAGTGGTCCTGTTTTAACAGTTCGAATCTCTCCACCACAATCCCTGACTACCTGTGCCATATACAGCACTCTTCTAAAGTACTGCCTGGTCAGTGGTTTTTCACTGCCATGATTTGGAGCAAAGCTGCCAAAATAACTTCTCTATCCAGAAATTCATTCACAACTCAGAAATTCATTCATTTCCATATTCCAGAGATTCTGAAAAGGGATTTTTTTCCATTATGCAATATATTTGAAATACATTGATCATATATGATTCTCTGTTCACCCCAAATGAGGTGTTTTCCCTTGTACTGATATGACCCTTAAAAAAAAAAAAAATCACAAAACAAAACCACGGGTGTAGTTTTCCCTGTTTTTTCCATACAGTGCCACTTAGTTACAACTAGTAAAAGAAATTTTGTATCTGTTATTAGAATTTTTTCAAATTACTGAAGACAATTAATGAGGAAAGAAAACTAGAGATACTGTAAAAGTGATACATATATGTACAAGTCATAACAGATACTACTCACTGTCACGGTTCACTGAGTGAAGGGTATAGAAAAACCCAACCAAAAACCTACAATCACCATTAATGATTATATTCCAAGTCTACATTATCCCTTCAAGATTATTTTCCTTGACTAATAGGGTCAAGTCCTGAAAGCCACAGAATGGTCTGCTCCTGTTCACTAAAGCACTGAAACATCTGCTTTCTCATAAGCAAATCAGATTTTGATTCAGGAGAACTACCCATATGCTTGAAGCTAAGAATGTGCTTTAGTGCTTTGCTGGTCATGGACAGCAAGATTCTTACTTGTAGGATGCTCTCTTAAATCCCCATCTCTCTGTGCTTGTAGAAGTTGGGAAAGGTCAGAAATATCTTAGCATCTTAGTTAGTCCACAGATAAGAGCAACTATCACTCTTTTTAGCATTCTGATACCTTTATTCTGTTCCTCTTACCTCATTAATACAAAACAAGTCTTTTCAACTTTTAAAGAGTTTGGCAGATCATTGGAAAGGACAGATTTTGCTGGAAGGAGTTAAATCATAACACTGTCTGAATCCACCTGATGATGTAAGCAGTATTTTGTCTCACCAGAAAAATAATTACAAATATTTAAAAAAGAAAAACAAATTAAAATTATCTAGACTTAAAAATGACAGAAAAGGTGAGTGGAAGAACAGTGAGAGCAGTCAGAAAAGAAGGGGAAACAGATTTCATATATGAAAGAGTAACACATGGGAGACCAGGATAAATGTAGTAAAGAGTAGAATAATATAATCTCTCTAGAGCATTATCAGACATATAGTCTTCCTGCATATTGCTTTTAGCATAAAAACACAGTCCCTATGATAGGGTGTCTTCAAAAAAAACTCACCAGACTTTTAAACAGAACACACCTGAAAAATGGAGTGATGTAGCATGTTAAATAAAGGGTACTGCAGCAAATTAAATCACTTGTAATCCTTCATACTTCCAGTGGCAAACCTCAACATCAGTAGGCACACATGGCACTTCCGAGTTTTCCGCAGTGGATGTTAATTCAGACCCTCATAGGAATGCATCCATCACAGCCACTCGTCTGTGCTGTCTACAGGAGATAGGCCCGCTGCCAGTTTCAAAATCGTGGGGAGACACTGACTACTATTGTTCCAAACTAAGGTCATGTAGCAATAATGTTTGACACTGATAATGCCTGACCGCTCTAAAAATCGGAACACCTAAAGCAAACCAATTTTATATTAAAAATAAATGGTAACTTTATCGTGGCCAAAAGTTGAGTTCAAGGAGTTTGGGATTTATTGCTACCTTAGATCAATTATACTGCACTAGTCTTCACCTGGGCTTCACTTTCTGTCCTTCTTTAAAGCACAACATAAAACTATAATCCTAGCAAACTTAAAAACTTCTTTAGGTTACAGTAATTCATTTCATCTTGATAGTTTTTAAGTCTAACAAGCCTTTACACTGACCATTAATTCTGGACTGGAATAACACAGCTGATTATTTGAAAGTGTCATCTTTCTATGCTCCTTAAGCCACTGTACTTTACAAAAAACATTCCTGCAAGAATGATCATCCAGTCTATATGTCAGAGATCATTATTTCTTTGCAGAGAGAATTTATAGAGCAGCAGTGAATCAATTTTAAGATATTCTGCTAACAGAAAAGTGCTCTGCTTGACCTTGCTCCTTGCTCTATCATGTTTACATTTTCTACTACAGTATGTCTCTAATCCCCAAAGTGTCCCTAAGGGAACTTTAGTGTTTCTTAAGTCATGCTCGACTGCTGAACTTTACAAAACACAGCCAGAGAACAAAAAAAGTAGGTGAACTAACAAAAAAGATGGTTTTCATCCTAATTTTCTCCCAATTAAATATTAGTGGGGGGGTTCTTCATAATTTAAAAGATCTACAATTGATAGTCTTTCACTCCGTATTTTATTCTCATTAAAAACTTTACTTTCCAAAAATTTATTGTCTCATTCATTTTTAAACCACTCACTACTATGCTAAGCAGTAGTAACAGTGGCACAGAATGAAGAAATAATTTTAATTCACAGATGTAGCATCCACTACCCATCTGTAGCTCACAGCTTGTAGAATATAGGTGCGACCAACTGTCCTAAGTACTCAGAATTAAACTCCTTCAAGCTACCTATGAGATAGACTACTCTTCCTTAACATTCCGTTACATTGTATGTATATATATCTTTAAATGATCTCGTGCGAAGTAACACATAATGCAGTTTCATTATTAACCTCTTCCTGCACTACAAGAAAATCTTGATTGATAACACTGAAGATCAAAGAAAAAAAAAAATACTCTATCTCCAGGTTGCAATCATAAAAATACTTCCACAGGGGATGTATCAGATCTCTCTACTGTGATATTGCTGTATAAGTTAATGTTATTTGGAGAATCTGACATTGTATTAAAAGATACAGTTTCATATTTCTTATATCCTTGCCTACAGATGCAAAAGAAATCTAGGCTATCAAGAAAACAATTAATGTCAACAGGCAATGCATTAAGCACACTTGAAGGTAGATGATGAAAACAGGAAGATAACTCACCACCTCTTAGAGTGCAGACATGGTATGCTGGAGTTGAGGTAATGAATCTTTGTTAACTGCAAGCAGGGCAGGGCTTTCAGAGAAAGAGGAACTGTTAACATAACGCGCACAGTAAAAGACATGTTATGTGCCTGTGGACACAATGACTGAAAACTGTCATATATCTTTGGTCTCCTCACCTGCTCTCTGTCTTATAAATTTCTCCAGAATATAGTTCCACATCCTCATGTCTGGTACTGACTGTCTAGTACAGTAACAACACCAGACATGGGACAGTGATGTGTCTCTTGCCTCTGTCCTAGATTCTACAAATTACTTTGGAAACGTTGCTTAAAGGCAAATTAGGAAAAAGGTATTTAAGAGTTTACAAATACAGTTAAAAACTCAATGGACTTTCTGAATAAAATCCTGGCAATAGCCAATTTGTGGCAAAGAGAATATATTACTCATAGAATCTCAACTGTTCACCAGCTGGGGTACTGGAAACTCACGTTTTCAACAGTGATACACTGGGTTTTCAGCTTTTCTACCAAACATTCCTGAGAGCTTGAGTAATGAAGACACTTCCACTTCAGAGGAAAGAAAAGAAGATTACCTAGATTCAGGAAAATCTGTGTTATACCTAGTGATAGACCTCATACAGGAACTTGCTCATGACAAGTGACCCAGGGTAAGAATCACACAAGCTCATGCTGATAATACTTCTATGTCATGTCATGAAAAAAGTTTTCCATCACTGGCCTAGTCATTTTAGAAAATTCTACTGATCTGATGCTTAATTGTTTAGAAACATATACAATTATTTAAATCTGGCTTGTCTCTTTCTAATCACTACTAAACTACAAAATAGGAATCGCCTTATGCATGTTGCAAGAGTTAACTACTTCAGTGTTATGATACCTCGATGGAAAAGTAATTGGACAATATATGTATATAAAACAGAGAGATTAAGCAACCTAATTTTTTTTTTTTTTTTTTTTTTTTGCTAAAGAAATGGACATTTATTTCTCCTCCAAAGTCCAAGATACTCCAAGTAAAAATTTCCACAAGGAGACTGAATAAACGTAAGAAGATAGCAATTTTTTCATGCACCAATATTGTACTGTGATTCAAGGACCTGAAGCTTTTACATGGTACACATCATCCTTCCATTAGAAGTCACTGTTTGCCCCTCATACAGCAAGACCAGAAATAATAAACCTTAACACAAAACATTATGCAACTACAAAAATTTATCTTGCTTAAAGAACTTATAAAACCTGGTTTTCACAAACCCCTATACAGAAGGACTGATTGCAATTTAAGGCATTTAGATTTCAAGGGATGTAAAAATACCTAATGTGAGAGTTCTTCCTTGTTTAGAGTTCCAGCCTAAACATTTTATTTTTTACAACATTCAGCATATGCAGAATGAGCAGTGGTATGTTATGGTAACTTCTGTCAAAAGGCACATAAAATCAGCATATATGTACATAGATACACAACTTTTAGCTATATTCTGATACAAGAGAAGGTGATGGGTTTGGGAGTTACAGTTGAAGAATGGGTGTTTTTATAAGGGATGAATTAATCCCTAGTGTCATTCTACTTATCTACCAGAAAAAAAAACAGGGATTAATCTGGCCCAGGACACCAACTGTAATGGTAAAATTATTTTGTGGCTGCTTTTCTATGTGGATTTATTATCCCTTGCTGTGCAGACATATATTGTCAATAAATAATGTCTCTGTTCACCTAGCAAAAGGTCTTTCTTCTTGAAAAAACTGTATATGGTAAGTCTGTGTTCTAGTACTCTCAACTTTTACAACATCATCTTCAACATAGATTTCAAAACTTCCTCTACTAATATCATGGAATAACACTGAATTTTGTTTGTCTTCTAGGAATCATAGTAAGCATCATCTGCTGTATTAAAAATGACATTTACATTTGCAAACATCCATAAGCTTTGACTCTGCCCGTGGTTGCATATGTACTTGACAAAAGTCAGAAGTAGTGTTTGCATTCTAAACATGAAGAAATACCTGAACATCAGCAGAAGCGGATCACTGTATGGTTTCATTGACAAAAAAATAGTATTTAGTTACAACAGAGAGAATATATTTAAATACCTGTGTATCTTCCATCACTGAACTCCAAAACACAACCGCATTAGCATGATAAAGTAACTTAAATACCACAAATTAACTATAATTTTCCTATATTTTATCAAAATAAGTATATTATATCTAATTTTCCTGACGTTTCAGAGTCCCACACATAAAATGCTGAATTTCATCTTTCAGTTCTATTTCAATTAAAATACCCATTTGGGATTCAGGAACCCAAACATGAAAACCAATATATACATAGCAAAATATCTTCCAAATGAGTACTTGACTCAATAAACCCAAGTAAATGAACTCCTAGTGATTGTCACACATGTTTAAACAGGCAAAGCCTTGTGTTAATGCACCTAAGCCAACAGAACATGAAGAGCCATGGACATACCCTACTTTTTCTGAAACTCTGACAAGGTAATTCACTCACTGTATAGCACTTACTGACATCTTAACACTTCATAAATATATGTACTATTTTATTGGGAACAAAGTTTGCAGGTAAAAATCTTCCCTTTCCTGTTCATTGTATCCATACAGGCCCAGGATTTCTGGGTTGGTGCAGAATCCAGTCAGTCCCCCATGTTCCTTTGGAAGGGTCTTTCCTTCCCTCTGAGGCCTGGGAGGCTGCATCCTGCCCAACTCAACAGTATCTCTGCTCAAACTGCTAAACTATTGCTTTCTGCTGTGCTTCTGGTCCTCACAAGAGATACCCCCCACAAGCTTTTTCCTGCATCAACATTTAGTCCTTCCCCATGGAAAAAGCCATCTCCCTTCACCTTTTAAACAACAACATATACCCTGTCATTTCTTTTTTAGAGGAATGCAACACAAAGGAAGAATCAAAACAATCAAAGATATGTCACTGCTGCATCTTCCAGATCAGGCAAATCCATTGGGTGTCTGCAATAGCTGTTTGTTTGACAACATATTTTCTTCGAAATGCTAACCTATTTATATATGTGATTGGTTTTTATCCTGACTGAAGACACTTCCCAGGTCATCTTTGAACAACTCGTATTTATAGTTATTCAAAATATGGTCTTGTTTTATGGAAATATATAGATATATAAATATAATCTAGAACATTATTTAAATATATGCAAGTAATTCTATTTAAATACAGTTTCACTGAAAAGGAAACAATAAGAAATACCTCATAAATAGAATTCAAGAAGAGAATCTTCAGGGTATGCAAAGTAATTTCATAACTTATTAGTAGTATTCAAAATGTAATAGCAAAATTAACAGGTCTTTACTCAGAAGTGTATTCATAGAAATTCTTATTAACGTCTACAATAAGTCATTTACCACAACTTGATATTTTGCCTTGGAGAAACAGGGGTTCAAAGTTCATTTTGTACATGAAAAACAAACTATGACACAATATTGGACAAAATCCTGAAATCATAAAAGTCATGGCTTTGATTTCAGGGTAGGAACAGTTTCTATTTTCAACAATTCTGATTTATTTTCATCATGAGTATTTTTTCCTAGTGATCAAAAAATATCAATAGTGGATATAATTTTTTTCTTTTTTAAAAGAATGTGCAATAATGAATTTATAGTAGGAGGTCATAATTTTACCACACAAACTTTCTCAAGGGGGGATGTTGCTTTCACTGCAGTTCATCAAGATTTCCTTTTCAGTCATCAATATATAATAATTTTAAAAAGGATATATTGCCTAGCTCCTAAGCGAGGAATAATCATATTACTTCACCTGGAACATCACCCTCAGCTTGATCCCGAAATCACTGCATAGGAAGATAAATGATATTTCCATTGCAAAGTCTCCACAAATAGTTCAGTGTTAAAAAACCTGATTCTCCAGATATGCTGAACCTTTCAAAAACTACAATGTCAGACAATACGATAAGCCTCATAATACAAAGGTGAAATTAACTTTCTAAACCAAGATCCATAGGTAATGCAGTTGAAAAATTAGGCAAAGGCAAAAAAGGCAGTGAAGTTTATCTTGCTTCCCATGATGTTTGATAGCTCAAAGGGCTCGCATGCAGCCATGACCTAACACAAATTAAGTAACTCCAAAGTAGGACGACTCTGGTTACATCAGCACAGTGCTGCATCCCAGCTAACAAGATTTGACAAGGTTAATTGTTCCAGATAGTGATGCATTGCTGCAGTTACACTGTTCCTAGAATTCAAACTTGCATTACTCTATAGAACAGGAAGATCATCCTCAGTTAATGAGAGTGTTTCTGACACTGCACTCCTGCAAACCTTCCTAATGACCTTCCATCAAAATTGAGCTAGCATTTGTAAAAATTACTCACGTCCATCTTCTACACCAATATACATACACCAAAGTTGCACAGAAGAAGACTGGTCTGAATTATTCATTATCATGCCACCCATCCTAATAGAAAAATAACAACTGACAGAACCAGCTACTCATTACCTTTTCTTGTTGTTAACATATTGCTACCCCACAGCAGAAGGCCTATTCTGTAAAGCATTAAATTTATTCTGTGGAATATTTTATGATATTCCTATTGTAACATTCACTTGACCTTCTATTGATTGTCCCAAAATGCATTGCACTGTTTTCAGGTTCCATCATTTGATGCCTAAGAACTTTAAAGGGAGGAACCAGGTGGACAAACACACCTCCAGCCAGATCTCCCGCAATTCTTTACACACAAGGAGAGCTCTACATTCAGGGCTAATCATTTCTAGTGCAGGACAGGAAAGTAGCCAGATTTTTAAATAAACAAAACAGCCAAGGCATACTCACACTGTCTTTAAAATCACCTTCCCCACACAGAATCTCACTAGTGTGTTTGCTAGCACTTCTGGAGCAGCACACCATATCAGAAAGGAAGGACCACAACAAGACAACACAATATTCCAAATTTTCTGTGTGAACTCTGTGGGATTGCATGTTTTCTCTGGACAGATTGATTCCTTGGTTTGGGTTTGTTTCTGGGATTTTCCCCCTTTTTGTTTACTTCTCGATCATCTTTGACAAAACTGCAAGGATTGCCCTGTCACCTCACTTAAATCTTTAATAAACGTAGAGGATTACACTTCCTCTGCTAAAAGTCCAGATTTTTTTTTAATTTAATCTTCTTATATACATCTCGAAGAAAGCAATGATTAGCTTCAGTAGTGCACTGGAATAGGAAGGGTTCATAAAAACATCAGTTTGCCCTTCACTTCCTTTATAAACCATAAAGTAAAAGGAAGCCAAATGTGGAACAGCTAAAAGACACACAGAATGTAGAAGTCAAAAAGAATTTATAGGCACAGTAGATTAGCTTAGCTTTAATCTTTCTCTATTTACAGGAAGATCAAACTGATGAAAACCTCTTGCTTTGCAAATCCTATATATTCTTACAATCTCTAATATCAAGTAAGTGCTATTTAAACTCATATCTAAACCTCAGAGCACTTCAGATACGGCACAGACTTGTTGACTAATCTCATTTTTAATACTAGAAACACAAACTGAGGTATAGTATTGGACACCAATCAGTAGTACACTTTGTAAAATGATGTTTTGCACTGAGCATGATAGCTGTGTCTCAGCAGGATATGGTGATAGACATTTTTATTAAATTATTTGGACTTGCCAAGTAAAATATAATAAAAGCATAATGAGATAACTTCTTCAGTTTCTGCTTCTTACCATATATTAAGGCTTCTGGACCAGTTAAGGAGGGACAAGACACCAGAAAAAAACAGGAATGTGTTATTTCTTATGTTACAACCACTATTATTAGTACTTATACTGCTGCACTTTCTCTCAAGACCCTCACCCACGATTGTGTATCTTATGTATCCATGCACATGGAAGACATAAAATATATGTCAAACAAAATAAAGCAAGTTATTAAGTCAAAATAGACCCTAAATCTTGGTGGAAGTCAACAGATAAACATACTATAGGTCTAGCATAGCCTAAATACACAATGCATAATTCAGAGCTGAACTAAGTTTATAACTTATTGCAATATTTCTTACTCAGGGAGAGGTCTGGTATATTAAAGCATTGCTCAGTCACTAATTCAGCAAAACTCATGAGAAACTTCTTTCTTACTTATACTTTTTTATTTTTTTTAAGCCAGTACAGTGGTATCTGGTCCATGACAGGCATGCCTGGAAAGAAAAAAATCTGCTATGAATCTGTCTATAATTAAACACAGAAATTTATAGCTAAATTATTTGCACTCAGTGTTCTCACTGCCACATCCATACACATATCACTTTATGTAATTCCATTAGGATTGCTAGCAAAGACTTTATTTTTCTTAGCATTGGCTTTCCCAGGCATCCATCCTTCCGGACAATGCCATATAAATTCTGCTTGCCAGTACCATAGAGTGTTAAAAATATTTTGTAAAATCGTTGTAGATTTAATGCAAAGTTAAAAGCATAATAAATTTAGGGAAGCATTTATCAGCAGCAGCATTAAAAATGTAACAATATTCATTACTATTTCCATCACTACAATATATTGAAATACAGAGACAGTCATAAATATTAATAGCTATTAATATTCATTATGTTCAAATCCATGCACCAAATCTAACCATTCTATGTCCTCATACCTCTCACTCTGCAATCCTGCGAAGGAAAAGTAGCTCAATTTGAATGTAGAACATAAGGAATTCCCTTCACTCCCAGCTGAAAAGAAACATCCTTATAAATCCAGACATGTTTATCTCCAGAGGTACAATCTAAATTTATCATACAGTGTGTAAGGAGACTACCAAGGTGTTAAGAACCCATGAAGGAGCAGTAGTATGTGAGAATCAAATAAGAGGGAGAAGGGCAGTTGGGGTGGACAGCAGTTGTGTGACAGTACTACTAAAGTTTCTTCCAGGCATTTAAATTGAACAGCAGTGGCATTCAAATTTAGCCATGATATGTCTTGCATATTTCCACATTCCTTCCCGCCTGCTTTTTAGAGCATTACCCGTGAGCACAGCAGTTGATTAGGATGACAAACACATGCAGAAAATTATCTTTTATAACCTAAATTACAGGATTTATGATTTTAAAAAATATGTGAATGCTGTTTCACATTTTTAATAACTGAGATTCGGGAAATAGCAATCGGTTTCTGATCAAACATCTTGCCGGACATCCCTTATTCATGCAATCTTAAAATTAATATTCTATTATAAATTTCAGTTACAAGAATTGAAAAAGAATAGAAGTACTAGTCTTCCTTTTTTATTGTCAAATTTCTTAATAAAAATTCCATGTTAAAAGAAAAAAAGCTGAATAAATCCATCACTCACAAGGCAAACCCAGGATATGACAAATTAAGGGACAATACTTAATTTCATGCCAGTACCCAAATAGCATATTTTCAGTGACAGGCTTGTCATCATTATTAAGAACTTCCCCTGTCTCCCAGTGAAGAAGAAACACATTACAGACAAACACATTAATCTTTCCACACAGTACAATGTAAAACCTTAATTACAACCTCATGCTTTCCCCCACAAACACACAACATGCCACAGACCTAAACCGTACATATGTCAACCCTGAATATCTGTTGATGTTCTTAAGATTGCAGTTAAGACTTTGTGTTGAACTATGAGGGAGATCATTATACTGAATACAGGAATATTTTTCTTAATCAAAAGTTTAGAAAAGAACCCAAGAAATTCGATCTGCTCCCAGGGATTGCGGGCTGCAGGTTTGTACACATATAGACTCCTAATACACAGGGGTTTCCAGCAATGGGACTAAATTCTCTTAACTTATTGGACAGAGCTCAATACAGGAGTGCAGTGACAAAACTGATAAATGACAGAACCAATACACTCAAATGCCATCTGTGTGCTGACCACAGGCAACACCTTGTATCAGAAACACAGCACAGTATTTCAGTATTCCTCTGTATTTTCCCAGTCCCAACCCTCTGGGTATTTTCCCAATCCCTTATTCCAATAGAGGCTTGGACAAATAATAACTAAGTCTTAATCCATGTAAAACCAAATAAATGTTTTCCAGGAAAGTAAAACAATTAGAGTAACCGAAGGATTAGGGTGAAATGTTTTCATTTTTCCTTTTAATCCACTGGCACAAGGATTGGAACCCATTTTTCTCCAGGTCTCCCATAAACATTCAGTGATATTTCATTTTTCTTTCCAGAACGTTATTGCAATAGCTCTAGAAGGAGAGACTGACTTCTGGTCAACAGGTTACAATATTTTCCTGCTAGGTGAAGAACGTGGATTCAACCACAACCAATCAATTAAAATGAAGTCAGTACCCCTTCTCTGATACTATAAGAACCTAAGCACCACCTCTCTTTCTCCTGCAATGAGTTGAGTAAAACAAATAAATTTTTGCTTGTTTTAAGAATAAAGAATTCTTCTCTCTGGACAAATCACTGGACAAATTGAAAAATAATTACATAGCTATAAATATAGAAGCTTATTTGATTAGTAAAATGTGGTCACACACTGAGGCTTTTACTAAAATAATTTTGATTCTTGCCTGTTGCTGGATTTGCTTGCACTCTACAACCCACTTTCCATTACAGCAAGCTTGCATTGGCCTTCTGCTGCTGAAAAATTGCAGGTCATCATTCCATTTGACCTCCATCCTGTATTATTGTAATGCTACAATTAAGGATTACCCTTGAGATCACTAAGACATGTCAGTCAATGTACTTCAAGACTGGAAGCAAGGATTCCCATGGTTTTGTTCACAAAAGTACAGCTTAATAAATGAGACAATAGGCACAGATTGGATAATAAAATTTGTCTGCACAATGTTCAATAGATGATATGCCTTTCATATACAAAATTGTAACAGAGAACTCAGGAGCATTACTTTATTTCTACTTGAGTGGGACACAGGCAGCTCAACTTTTTCTGCCAATCATCTGTGGTCCTAACATAACTACAAGATGTGCTGCAATCACTAAAGCTTTCCAAGTCAGACAGAGAATGACAGAACAGAAATGAAATGTTGATTTCTTAACTACCAAACACAGGTAAACAAAGTCTTCTCTACTAGTTTATACAGATTTTAAAGAAAAGCTGCAGATCACAGCAAAACCTACTGCTTCTGGTTTATGGATCATGTATATGAAAGGCAAAATGTGCTTCTTTATTTACTTTTCTAAAAGATATTGTAAGGGATAGTAAAAAACATGCCATCTGCAGTGCTATGCTGAAATTTTATGGTTCATCAAAATTTTCCAGGAATAAACTAATTTTCACCATCACCTTAGAAGAAATGTAGTTCCACAAAGCAATTCAAACACCTTTTTGAAAAACTGTGGAGACCTGTTTCTGTGGCACGATCTGCAATGCCACAAACGTGCAACCATGCCTTTCAGCAAAAGCACCCCACAGGACATGTTCAGCAGATCAGCCTCTAGGAGATGAGACTACGCTATCAGGTTCTGGTCATTTTTACAGGGCTTTAGGAAGACAAAGATCAAAAGAAATGTTTGTCTCTGGTCCTCTGTAGATTTACATCAGTTCAACTGCCAATATTTCTTAATTCACAGTGAAACTGTGCAGGGCACCCTTCATAAATATTTATTCAAAAAGTTAGACAACTGAATCTTAGTAGTGTGCCAAGCTATAAACTAACTGAAAGACTATTTGTTCTTCCAGGGAACAGACGTCAAGGTACCCAACTTCCTCTTCTTCTAGCAAATCCACAGGCATATCAGTTCTATTTTTTAACTTAGTAATAAGCTGAATAGTGATTATTTAGACTACTAGATGTGCTGGAATTCAGATTGTGTGGTGGACCTACTATTTGTATTGGTATAGGATAGACCTCAACCTCTTCTTGAACATGAAAATTACATGTAATGAGTAATTTCCTGAATGAAAGATTGCTTTATAGAGCTATTTATCCATTATAGTAAGTTATTTTTTGTGATTATCTTAAGTGAAATAAAATTCCAAAAGAAATAGGAACCATGCACATTCTACAATAGTTTATTTACTTAAATACTATGTAAGCATCATGCATTCAATAAAAACTATGTTATTATCATCATCTACTTTGTGTCATACGAAATATCTAATCTTTGTTTCTCAGCTTATACTAACCTCAAAGGTGAGTAATTCCACCTTAAGAAAAATGTCACTAATAGACTCAGTAGACGTGTAAATGGTATTAAAAAGGTCAAAGAGACCAAAGTCTGGCTTTCATGAGGTCTCACAGCTACAAGGCGTTTGTCTTTGTTGTTGGTGCCAGTTAAGGCATGTCTGGCTTATTTGATCCCCCAGATTAATACAAAGAAGATATCTGAACTGTGAAAAAAAATACACAACAGGAAGCTTAAATGCAGCCATATGGACCATCTGATTCTTTCAACCTCTTAACAGATGAGGGTTGAAATAACTTCCTTTGCTTATTAGCTAATTAAATCGTCCTAACAGTGTATAAAATGGCTATAATAAAACAGAGTTTAACCATAACCTCCAGCTATGTTCCATTAAGTCTCACATTCTAGGTCATCTAACCATACAGAACCACATATTGCTAACTGAGGTATAAATATACATTTTCTCAACTTTAAGAAAAAATCTCATTTTAAAATTAATACAGCCCACAAAAAGACAGGAACATATGAAAAGTACTTTAAAATATCCACTAATATATATATATGATTTTTTTAACCAAGATTAAATAATTACCTCTACATGGCATTAATGAAAAGGCACTTATGACAGCCCCTGTTAAAGTTTCTAGTAATGATTACATGACAGTACCTATAGTATCTAAAACAGCTTTCTTTTTTTACTGTTTGGTTGGTTTTTTTTTAAACACAAAGAACAATTTGGAATCAGTCATAAGAGAATTGAAATCTCTTTTTTTAAATAAAATGTTGTGCTTACATGCATGCAGATACATGCCCTTCCTCCACAATAGCTGCTTTATATGTTGCTTAATTATTTGCTTTATTATTATGACGTCTGCTGCCCTTTTTATGATGCACAGCTAAATAATCACTTAAAAAAAAATATATCAGTGATTCTAATACAGCACCAGGACAACAACTCCTTTTTCAGTTCTTCCTTTGCCAAGTTCAGATGCATTTTAATTAATGCAGCTGAAAGGACTCTACAGAATATATTGTCTGAACTAGAGCAAAGCCTATGACACTTTCCAGAATGACTGAAAGCTCCTTTATATCCTGTTATCTCCAAATGATAACTGTACCTTTCAATGTGTATTTATTTCTCCTAGATAGGAATAGCTAAAGTACATTTCCACAACATACGACTTCCATTAGAAGATGTGATGAATGACCCTCTCTCAACAGCCCAAGGAAGAGCTCATCTGTGCCTACTGAAGTAACATGACTACAATGAAATTTTTCCTCACATGTCACCATATATTATCGAGTCGACATGCACTGTATTTTTGCTAGGAGATACCGTACTGACTGAATATAAACAAAATTAATCTCCAATCTGCAGTTTCCATCTTCCTTAAATTTTTAAATTAATTACAATTCACATAATAAAGTTGCCAAAATTTGCTAGTGATATCCTGTTTTCTTTAATCAAAGTCAAGTTTGCCACTGACTTCAAGGTGTCTGACTTTGTCATTTAAGAGCAGTGAATATGAGAAAAATGCAGCATTTAGTGGCTTAGGAAACAGCAATCACTTGAAAGAAGAAAATTGTCCTTGCAATTGAATATATAAACTACGTCATTTTACCTCAGCTACAAAAGGTGTTATTCCCTGAGGCATGAAGAATCAATGCAAAGTACCCCAGCTCACTCAGGTTTGCACTAACTTGCCTTGACAAAGTTGCCAGTAAAAAACCAGAAGGAGGTGTTTCCCTATCTGTTGCATGTTAGTAAAAGAGGAGAATGTGGATGGACCAAGGAAGTGATATTTGAAAAAGGGCAGGTCTTTTGTGATTATGTTGAAAGAAACAATGACAGGGTGTTACAGTAAACAGGAAAGTCATATCCTGAGGATCTGGGAAGACTACTTATTCTCTTGTGACCAGCATTATGAGCTGGTTTACTGTGAGTTAATGTGAAAGTATCATTCACAAATAAAGAAATTAGCTCTCCAGAGTTCATTAGTCTAATAACAAAATATATTCTGCTATAAAGGTTTGAGTGATAGGTAAGTCAAAGTTTGACAGATTGTCAAAGATTTTGTGCCAAAAAAGGGTTTAATGCCACACTTGGCACCACTTATTTTCACTTTATGAATTCACATTTCCTAATTTCTCTAATAAAACAGACACTGAAAACACTTTCTTCTTACAAGACATACTGGAACTGTACTGGAAAGACAAAAAAAAAAAAATGTGTATTTCATTAATTTAACCAAAGTTTTTCCATATCTACAGGGGTTTAGAATAAAGAATTAATAATCTACTACTAGCAGAAAAATCACATTAAGAGATAGTTTTTGCTAATGCTTATTGTTAGAGATTTGCAATGTGAAGCTAGGGACAACTGCATCCTTTCACTACTTAAAGAAGATTGGACTCCATCCTCTACATGCTCTTCATCCTAATTTATAAACACTGAATGATTCAGTCGAGCAGCTCTCCAGCTCCTGATTTCTCTGACTTTAACCTTTTACAACTAAATGTATACTGCAAACATAGCTTTCAGTACACAGACTTTAACATTCATTTTGGCTCAACTTTACTTAAAATAAATAATGACCTAAAAATGAACAACCAGTTCCTCCCCCCTGTAGTATATGCAACCTTCCTCCTGCCAATCTATCCAAAATCCTAACCATCCTCTAACACTCTCTGCTTAGAGATGTATCCATCTGTACTGCTGATGTTTGCCTACATTTTGTATTGCCAGAATATCCAGTATTCAGCAAATGCACTGATTTTTTGTAACTAACCATAAACTTCATTCCAAATATTCACATGAGCACAAGGAGACCTACATATTTTTTTTTTGCTGACTTTCACTCCCAGCCTCACATCACAGCACTGAAGATCCTGCTAAATGGAGCTGCCCAACTTCCATTTTTCTAAATCTTAACTGCATACCTTCCCTTAAGTATTACGTGAGGCAACATCCCCATCCCATCAGATTTCATAGTAAAACTACAAATGTAATTGTAAATCTGATTCTATCAAAACAATCTGGTTTAGAAAAATCCTTAAGCATTATTAGAGAATTTAAAATAACTTTGATCATTTTGACAGAGCTAGGGTAGGAAGCAAATACAAGTACAAAGAGATTAAAGGAGAGCAGTCACCTCTCGCAGAGTAGAAGTATGCAGTGTTGAACAAGAGGAGGTAATTTCATAACCAGACTCAGCTGCAGCCAGAACAGGGTGTCTGAACGGTGGCTAAGACATGCAAGAGAACTAAATCAGTCATGGAAGATTTTCCAACATTCTCAGTCCATCCACTGAGACTACAGGACAAAAGTTTACCATAAGACTTATTAACTATTGCATTTTCAAACTAACTTAAAAACATGTCCCATTCAAAATAAACCAAAAACCAACATGGTTATGATAAGCCATTTCTAAAAATACACAGCGTCAGTATCCCTCTACTCCATACTGTCAGTTTTATCATAATAATATTTCAGTTCTACTACCCTGTTAGTACAAGGCTGTGCTGTCAACAAGCTGGAATTCATTCTGGGAAAAATCTATAAAGAAATAGTAATAAAAATCTATGCTATAGCCAGGGGGAGATTCCCAGTGCTGAAATAAGTCTTCAGGAAATAAGTACGAAAATTCTAACTTGTAGTGACTTACTATGATAGCATGTGAGCAGCAGGATCACAGAGATTTTTTTTATTATTGTAAAGAATTCTTGCTTGAAGATTATCTTATTAGCAATATTACACAAAAGAATGAAACAAGAATATTGGAAGTTTAATCATCCAGTCAAGTAATTTACTTATTCAGTTATTTTTTCCATATTACTGAAGTCTTATGCCTATAGGGCAAAAAACACCACTCTAGTTCAAGTACCTTTCATTGCCAATCACACAACACAAAGATAAGCAACACTGTTTGCAGTGGAGTCTAATGTAAACTGCAGCAGCAGCATCAAAATCATCCCATAACACAGAAGTTACATAATCCTACTAAAAATAATGAGTGAAACCACATTTGTGATAGAAGACCACAAACACATATATACCAATTACAACAGAAGAAAGTAGTGTACATTTCCTTGAGTAGGAAAATTTTATTCTTGTTTTAACAAAACTAACACCATTGCTTTAAATGCACTAAGATCTGGGCAGTGCCGGAGCCCAGTGGTGAAAAAATGCTGGTGTGAATAACTGCCTTTCCATCACATCAGCTGATTATAAAATACAGCGTTTATTCCAATTTTAAGTCACCTGCAGGAAAACAGAAATGCTTGTAGAATAGAATAGTTCAGTTGGAATGGACCTACGGTGATCATCTAGTCCAACTGCCTGACCACTCCAGGGCTGACCAATAGTTAAAGCATACTCTTGAGGCCTTTTTCCAAATGCTTTTTAAACACAGGTGGCCTGGGGCATCGACCTCCTCTCTAGGAAGCCTGTTCCAGTGTTTCATCACACTCTCGGTAAGGAAACGTTCCCTAATGTCCAGTCTAAACTTCCCGTAGTGCAGCTTTGAACCATTCCCACGTCTCCTGTGACTGGATCCCAGGGACATCAGCACCTCCCTCTCCTCTTCCCCTTCTCAGGAAGCTGTAGAGAGCAATGAGGTCGTCCTTCAGCCTCCTTTTCTCCAAAGTAGGCAAACCCAATATCCACAGCCACTCCTCACAGGACATGCCCTCCAGCCCGGTCATCACCTTTGCTGCCTTCCTCTAGATGCATTCCAGTACCCGAACAACCTTCCTAAATTGTGTGGGCCCAGAACTGCACACAGCTCTCAAGGTGAGGCGTCACTGATGCTAAATACAGTGGGATAATCATGTCTTTTGACCGCGTGGTTATACTGTGTTTAATGCCACTCCAGATGCAGTTTTCCCTCTTGGCTGCCAGGGCACAATAGTCAGATGGTCAGATAATATCTGATTTGGACTGGGGTCTGGTGGTTATACTGTGTTTAATGCCACTCCAGATGCAGTTTTCCCTCTTGGCTGCCAGGGCACAATGGTCAGATAATATCTGATTTGGAATGGGGTCTGCCACAAGAAATATTCTTTCTAAAAAAATGAACCATAAGGGTGAGTTACTACAGCATTCAGACTTAATAACATTATTGATCTGTTAATAACTACCCTAAAACTGCATTTACTACCTCTGAAAAAAAAAAACAAGTCTGATAAAGAACTGCAACAGATTGCACGATACTGCTTCCAGGTAAAACAGCCTCACATTTCAGAGATTCATTGGACATATTTGAAGACTTTCCACATTGTTTCTACCACTGTCTACAGCATTTTTATGATACATGTTGCACACTCCACTAACCGTGTCCTGAGCTGTATCATACACTTAAACTGAGCTACGTCTATCGTGACTAAAGCATATACCTTTGCCAGCCCAAGACAGCCTTCCCTTTCACTCCCTCCCCTGCTTCCTCCTTGCATCTTTGTGTCCCCAACTGGTAGGAAGTTGACTTGTCTCAGTCATGAGTTAGAAACTGAACCAAAATGTTGACAGTCTAGACAAGAATTAAAGGTTTGAGTATAAGGCCAATTGTCAAGATGACATACCTAAAAACCCAATGATTAGAACCTTTAAAAGTCCATCAAATCTAGATGCTTTCCTCTTTGACTACCCACCTTTACCTACAGCTGCAGGTAGTGAGCAGATAATATTTTTCTACTAGAAACCTCAGGTTGAAAAACTATTATTAAACTGAGACTTCAAAATCTTGAGAAAGCTGTAGAAAAACAGAGAATAGAACTAAAATATCTTAAAATTTATTCCAGTATCATAAATACTGCATCTAGTGCTTGCTGTTCTTTTTCAGTCATTTACCTTGGTCTAACTTATACCATCACACATATACTCAGATCTTTGAATATTACCGAATTTAGAAGGCCATATGTATTAGTTAGAAATTTTGGGCCCTGGCTAGCATATATAGCACCTAACTTCCCAAATGAAGCATTTTGTTCTTTAATGTTTATTACACTCTTGCTACCATTTCCAGCTATTTCTAAATATACAATAATTTCTATCAAATTGTATTGTGAAATACAGATGTAGGATAAATTCTATCTAACAAAAGCGATATTCAATGCTCACTTCATAATGTAAACACACACTACGTTGTAACTGTATACATTGTAAAAGTCATACATTATGAAACAAAATAATTTAAGTGTATATCATCAGGTTTAAAAGTTATAAAAGAGCCAAGAGGGCACAAGCATATACACACAGATCTGCTAAATCACAAGTATTTCAGTTACAGATTGGCCTGATATTTCAGCATACTACATTTTTCTCACTTTAACTTTGTTTACTATGTTGACTTTAAATTTTTTTTATTTGCTTGGTATATTGAACCCTGGCTTGGAATAAATGGATTCAAATAAACACGATTCAGTGCCAGAATTGCCACAGGCACATATTTTTCTTTCAGTGGTCCTGGGAAGTGGTTTGTTAAGCTATTGTTCTCAATTAAAAACTCATGTGTTTGTTCAGTACAATATGGGTCGCTGCTTTGAGTGAAAGATTCCCTTGACATGGCAAAACCTCTAATTGTAACAAGTCTATGCCAAGTATGTTTAACCAGATGCAGCCCCGGGTTTGATTAGCAGCCACTGGATTCCATGTACAATCAGATAATGATGGTTTTGCTTCTCTGCTGAGCAAACATCCTCGGCTTTTAATCAAGTATGTATGTGTATCTATATATGTATGTACATATATGTGTATATATTTAAAAACCTCTACACACATAATTATGAGCAGCACAACTATTTTAAAACTGTAGTTCATCTCAACTTATTTGACCTTTGACTGTTTAATCTTAGGAGGACCTGTGCAATACCAACTTAAAATAAATGGAATAAAATATTTATTTTGGCACATACCATATAGATACAGTAAAAAGACATGTGGTACATGGAAATTTCTTACCACACATGTAGAGAGCAGAAAAGGCTCTGGAATACATTTTTGTTTTCCCACTTGTGGGATAGCATCTATTGGATAACGATGATATTAGAACTGCAAAGACACGTGCCATTTTGGAACAACATTCCAATACTCCTTAACTACGCCTGAGGGAAGGTGGTGAAGGTTGGTGTTTATTTTATATGAGAGTAGATATTAGTTAAGTTTGCTAATATGACTTCAAGAATATTTTGGACATCTGCTATTTGCATTTATTTTTGCTTTATTTGCATGTATTCGATAAGGGCTATTAGTGGAAGTTAATAAAACAGAATTCTATCCCTTTTTTGCACCCTGGACTTCTTTTATTCCAGAAATATAATCTTAAATATCCAAAACATTCAATATAATCTCTCACATAAAGTACAGAATCACAGAACTGTTGAGGTTAGAAAAGACATTTATGATCATCAAGTCCAACCTTCAACCTAGCATTGTCAAGTCCCTCACTAAACTACATCCCTAAGCACCACATCTACAAGACTTATTTAAATAAGTGACTCAACCACCTCCCTGGGCAGCCCGTTCCAATGCTTGATAAACCTTTTGGTGAATAAATTTTTCCTAATATCCAATCTAAACCTCCACTGGTGCAACTTGAGGCCATTTTCTCTTGTCCTATCACTTGTTACTTGGGAGAAGAGGCCAACACCCACCTCTCTGCACCCTCCTTTCAGGTAGTTGTAGAAAGTGATAAGGTCTCCCCTGAGCCTCTTCTCCAGGCTGAACACCCTCAGCTCCCTCAGCCACTCCTCACAGGGCTTGTTCTCTAGATCCTCCACCAGCTTTGTTGTGCTTCCCTGGACATGCTCCAGCACCTCAGTGCCTGTCTTGCAGTGAGGGGCCCAAAACTGAACACATCTGCAACATCCACAGCCTTTCTTTCATCCACTAAACAGGTCACCTTGTCATGGAAAGAGATCAACTTAGTCAAGCAGTACCCTTAAACCCATGCTGACTGGGCCTGAACACCTGGTTGTCCTGTACATTCCACAAGATGTCACTCAAGATGATCGGCTCCATAGTCTTCCCTGGCACGGAGCTCAGATTGACAGGCCTGAAGTTCCCTGGACCCTCCTTCCAGCCCTTCTGGTAGATGGACATCAAATTTTCTAGCCTTCAGTCAACTGGGACCTCCCCAGTGAACCAGGACTGCTGATAAAGGATTGAAAGTGGCTTGGTGCCCACTTCTGCCAGCACCCTCAGTACCCTCGGGTGGATGCCATCCAGCCCCTTAGACCTGTGTGTGTCTAAGTGGTGCAGCAGGTCACTGACCATTTCCCCTTGGATTATGAGGGCTTCATTCTGCTCCCTGTCCCTGTCTTCCACCTCAGGGGGCTGGGTACCCCGAGAACAACTGGACTTTCTACTAAAGGCTGAGGCAAAGGAGGCATTAAGTACTGCAGCCTTTTCTTCATCCTTTGTCACTATGTTTCCCCCTGCATCCAATAAAGGATGGAGACTCTCCTTCACCCTGCTTTTGTCGCTAATGCATTTATAAAAATATTTTTCATTGTCTTTTACAGCAGTAGCCAGATTAAGTTGTACTTGGGCTTTGGCCCTTCTGATTTTGTCCCTGCATAACCTCACAGCATCCTTGTACTCCTCCCAAGTTGCCTGCCCCTTCTTCCAAAGGTCATAAACTCTCCTTTTTTCCCCTGAGTTCCAGCCAGCATTCTCTGTTCAGCCAGGCCGGTCTTCTTCCCCAACAGCTCATCTTTCAGCACATGGGGACAGCCTGCCTCTGCATCTTTAAGATTTCCATCTTGAAGAATGGCCAGGTTTCCTGGACTCCTTTGCCCTTCAGGACTGCCACCCAAGAGACTCTGTCAAGCAGTCTCCTGAACAGGCCAAAGTCAACCCCTCGGAATTCCAAGGCAGCAGTTTTGCTGACCTCTCTCCTTACTTCTCCAAGAATCAAAACCTCTTATCATTTTGTGATCCCTATGCCCAAGACAAACTACAACTACCACATTCCCCCCCAGTCCTTCTCTGTTCACAAACAGCAGGTCCAGCGGGCACCTTCTCTAGTTGTTTGGCTGACCAGCTGTGTAAGAAATTTATCTTCCACACACTCCAGGAACCTCTGACACTGCTTCCTCTCTGCTTTATTGTATTTCCTGCAGACATCTGGTAGACTGAAGTCTCCCACAAGAGCAAGTGCTAGCAATGTGAGACTTCTCCCAGCTGCTTACAGAATATTGCATCTGCCTCTTCATCCTGGTTGGGTGGTCTATAATAGACTCCCACCGTGATATCATGTTGGCCTTCCCATTGATTCTTACCCATAAACATTCAACCCTATCATCACCATCAATAACCTCTGGACAATCAAAACACTCCCTAACATACAGCGTTACGTCACCACCTCTCCTTTCCTTCCTCGCTTGTCCCTTCTGAAGAGTTCATAGCCATCCATTGCAGCACTCCAGTTCTACAAGATATCCCACGATGACAACTATATCATAGCTTTCCTGCTGCACAATGGCTTGCAGCTCCCCCTGTTTGTTGCCCGTGCTGCATGCATTCATAGCCCTAATTCCTATATAACCATTCTCAAGTGCTTGTGCAGTTTCTAAAACATCAACAGCCCTTCTATCTTTGCTGCCACGTGAATCTCCATCCCCTACCTCCACTGAGACGGCAGATGGAAGGACCTTACTAACACAGCGTTCCTCAAACATTGGTGTGCTGCTCTGGGCTTATCTCTAGCAAGCCTGGTATTATCCCTTTCCCCCCTCAAATCTAGTTTAAAGTTTTTTCAGTGAGCCCTGCTAACTCCTGTACAAAGATCCTTTTCCCCCTTTGAGACAGGTGTACCCTATCTGTTGCCAGCAGGCCTGGTGTCATGTAGACCAACCCATGATCAAAAAAAAAAAACAAATTCTGCCGGTGACACCAGCCTTGGAGCCAGGTATTGATCTGCTGGCTCTTCCTGCTTCTTCCCTCATCATTCCCTGCAACTGGAAGGATAGAGAACACCACTTGTGCTCCTGATCCCTTAACCAGTTTTCCCAAGGCTCTTGATTGCTCTCAGACTTCTTGTTGCAACTTCATCACTGCTTACCTGAAAAATCAGTAATGGATAATAATCTGAGGGCCATACAAGGGTTGGAAGCTCTCTCTTTGCATCTTTAATGCAGGCCCAGGGAAGGCAGCAGACTTCCCTAAGCAGTGTGCCTGGTCTACATATAGGGCCTTCTGTTCCCTGCAGAATGTCAGACTTCTTGTTGCAACTTCATCACTGCTTACCTGAAAAATCAGTAATGGATAATAATCTGAGGGCCATACAAGGGTTGGAAGCTCTCTCTTTGCATCTTTAATGCAGGCCCAGGGAAGGCAGCAGACTTCCCTAAGCAGTGTGCCTGGTCTACATATAGGGCCTTCTGCTCCCTGCAGAATGGAGTCTCCTATGACAATGACCTGTCTTTTTTTCTTTATGCATGCAGTGTTGACACAGGCCGTAGGCCAACTTGACCTCAACAACAACTCCAAGCTATATGAACCATCATCCTTCTTGCTGTTCAGTTCCACTTGCCAAGCCTCATACCTATTATGCAAGGGCACATGGGAATGTGGGGTAGTCACAGAGGAGAAGTAAGAAATAAGTGTTCTTCTTCTGTATGCTAGATACACAAACAACTTTAATTTTATCCTATTCTACTCTCGTTTCTTTTGTTTAAAAGCACAGAACTGAGTTCAAAAAAACAAGACGACAAAGAATTAAAAGTAATGCGCAGAGAAGTTCAGTCTAGAATAAATGTAAAGCAAATTTTAAACTATCTAAATGAAGGCTACACTGAAGAGTGTTAGGGATAAAACCTCCTGTGTCTTTTGAATATTTATCTTCCACACACAGCAACAACACATTTTCTGCAGTATTGCCAATGGTGTATTTCCCCCTATACTCACATACAAAAGCATATTTAATTATTTCTGTATAAACTAGTATTGTTCTTTCACTGAAAAGCATGTGTGTAAAATTAGTTTAATGAAGTACATAAAAAATAATTAAAGAAACTAAACACAAAACAGTTGATAATATGACCATTTTTTAACTTGCTTGCTGAAATTAATAGAAGTCTCAATTTAATCATCATTTCCAGGATGCTGTATGTAAATGAACTGGTGTCCTGGCTTCTGTCATTCCCTTTCATAAGCGTCTGAGAGAGTTACTGGAAAGTTACTTTTATGTACTTTCTACCAGTGTCATTAGACCAAAGCTGGTTCTAACACACAGTGTCAATTTTTCTATGACATTAATGTGCACATAGTGAGAATAGAAAAAAAAAAAAATCCACCCTTTAGACACTATACAACTTACAGTAATGGGCTACTAAAAATACTTGTCTCTAACAGCAAACAGAAAATAGCATAGAAAGCATTTCTAATTTTCCTCACTTAAGCTTTTCCTTTTCCATTTTCAAAGTGAAAGCTAATGCGATGCAGCATTCTAGACTGTAGTTACACTTGAAGTTTTACAGGCATTTTAAGTGTAGCAGCATCTCATCATACGCTTCACAGTGAATTTTCATCATGTAGATAAGCAGCTAAAACATGGTTGAAAATCACCCAAAAGTCAATACACAATTTTTATCTTCTTCAGCTACACTTTTTTCTTATGTTTACTTTACAGAGTAGAAGAACTGGGGGCAGGGAAGAGGAATTGTACTGCTTGGTATCTACATTACAGTACCAGTACTGTGTTACACTTCTGTGTCATGCCTCATCACAACTCCGAGGATAACTATTAATTCCTCCTTCCCAGTTCTGTCCTTGGTTTGCATATCTGCATTGAATATTATTTCCACTGTGTGGTCTTAATTTCCTGACATGCTATAAATAAACCACATTGTGAAATAAGCCATGTTATGTTTTATTTAGTAGCTCACAATTTGAAATATGTATAATAGTACCAAATAAATGATGAAGATTGCAGATTTCCCCTGATTCTAAAAGAAACACTCAGCTTCAGGAAAGAAGAATATTAGTGTCCATACGTAACTCTGAATATCAGCAAACCCCCCTGTCCCTCCTCCATGAGACGTGACACCAGGCCACTGCTACAAGACAAATTAATAGGCTCCCTTTTCTTTGCCACTGCAACCTGAGTGCTTGTAGTAGCTTGCTTACTTTTTGCACTAAGTTAAAAGGTGTTTCTAAAACATTTTTTTAACAGACACACTTTATAGGTGGGAAAAAGCATTGTAGACTTATACCTGCAAAACAAAAATGAAGTTTTTGTATTTACAGGAGATTAAAGACGCAGCCTTGGAAATGGGGCAGTTGAACACAGGCTCTATGATGCAGAACAGGAGAGCATATACATTCTGACTTCCTAATTCCCAGCTGTGTGCATCTCTTTGCAAAACTGAGATAACGTGCAGAAATAATGAACTCCCCCAGAAGAGTAAGACATGTTTCTAACACTGTACTCCCTCAAGGGCTCTACTAGTTGTGGAGAGCTGGTGATGAACACTAATTGACATTGCGGAGCAGCTCATTCTCTGGCATCACTGGCTATATCCCTCAAGGACAGTTCTTGCAATGTAGTACTCCATGTCAGTGGAACCATTAGCAAATGCTTCTGCCTGGGAAAGGAAATAGCCTTACACTGTACCCTGAGGATAAAGAAACTCTGGTTTTGTTAAAACCATGTATGTGTCTGTGTAAGAGAATTCCACAGTCAGCAGACCTCCACTGAGAAAGTCCTGCCACCAGATGTTTAAATCAAGGGATTGTTAGTGCACCAGCTGATCTCAATTGCTGCTGGTCGTAGTGGAGGGGTTTTTGGCACTCTTCTTTGAATTGGGCTGTTGTCTCCCTAGGTGGGGCTGTCACTTTAATAATAGATCATTGTATTTCCCAGTAGGAGGCCCACTGTCATGGTCCAGAGTAGGATGGGGAGAATTAAGCTCCTGTTTAATATTTTGTTGTTATGTCATATATCACAAATAGCATTGTTTTACTCTATAGTCCATGGAGACATCTCGTGCCTCGGACTTATTTGAAAGAAACAGAATTTTGAGATTTGCTTACTAAGAAGAGTTAGCTCATAAGCCCGTGCACACAAAACATACAGAATTTAGGAACACTGCCAGGGATCTGACATATTACCAAAAAAATCGTAGAGCAGTGTATGTGTGGTCTACTGAAGTGAATAAAGGTCTGGTAGCGAGGAACAATTCAGTTCCTCCCCAGTTAGCTCTGCTACGTGGCTAAATACAACATTTCAATTACAAAGCAGTTCTAACCCAAACATCATACACACTATATATGTGCTTCATGGAGTTCAAAAAAATAAAACCTCATTTATGTAAGCGAATGCCAATGTGATGAACAGAGATGTTTATTTGCATTCCCAAACCCCAGGTGCATTTCTGGGGAAATGCACAGGTAGCGAAGTAGGGAATGCACAGTCTGAAGCAGTGTGAAATGGATGTATTGCCTAATTCTCGTGTTGAAAGCTTCACTGAAAGTTTCAATTCCATGAAAAAAGTAGTTTTATACCTCCTTTTATCTATAGAGTAAAACCTGCAGAAGTGCTACCTCTCTACCACACAAGAATGATTCAAGAATACATCCATTAATTATCATTTAAGATTTATCAAAATACTACTCTACACATAGTTAGGTGATGCTGCCTCAGATTCAATGCTGTTCCCACAGATTATTTTTAATCTGACCTCAGTTGCAAAACACGACATTTTCAGGCATTTATAACATTAACATACATTTTCAGCGTAAGTATTTTGCGTCGAATCTCTTTACGCATATTTGCAACTCCAACGTATTACTGCAGCTGTCAGGGAACTCGTTGATCATGTCTCACACGTAATGCTTCTACACATGGAGTACACTGTGTAAAGTATGTAATTTTGAAAAATCATGACAGGAATAAGGAACTGAGTAAAATTCTACTATAATGTAATCAAAGTGTAACTATTGTCACAGCCAAAATGTTTTCAGTAACTAAAATATAATGCATTTTATTTTTTCTATTAAACATTGATGATTTTTGTATTCTGTCTTTATATAGATACAAAATTTGTTTTGTTCCATGTTTGTTAAGTATTCTTCATATATGTGTTTTTTAGCATACAAGTCAAATGTCAATAGAATAAAATGAATGAATGTATTATTTGCAACACTTAGCAAACACTATTCACGGATTAAAATAAAGTATAACTTGACCAAGATGACTTAATCCAGTAAAGACATAGGAAACCAGCTTAATTTGTCAGAATGGCAGCCATTAACTCTGCAAGGTTATGCAAATACGGCAGATGAATGAGAAAGTGCAGACCATCCCCACTGTGTCAAACATAAATAAACTCTGCATGAAACTGGCAGCTAACAAATTTGTTGTGTAGAGGCGGCAGGTAAGGAAACACAAATACTTTTATCCCTTAAATAGGAACAATTTAAATAATTCTACAAATGTGAATGTGTGCAAAATTATACAACTACTTTTGCTCTAAATAGCTAATACCACGTCTTGGTCTCTGAGGTTCCCTAGAGGGAGGAAAGCTTCACAATCTCTTGACACTCTTATCTGTGTGGAATTGGCATGTCAGCTGGTAATTACAGACCAATAGGAAGTACTTAAACATAGTCCAAGTTTAGATAAATGAATAATATTGCTAATGAATAATATTCCTGTCATGGAAAACCTTTGGTTTTAAAAATATGTGATTTTCCTGACTTCATCATGTCAATAACTGTTTTTAAAAGTAGTAATTCCTGAATCTATTAGACAGCAGAGGGGGGTTAAAAGACCTTTCACATCACAGAATCTGAGTGTGTGTGTGTTTTATAGATTCAGATAGACACAGACAAATTGACAAAGATCTTGCAAACCTGAATGAACAAAATTCTGAGGTGAATCACACAGGTTCATAAGTCAGTATATCACTCTAATAACTTCAAATGTGCATCATTGCTCTCTATTGCTATTGTCATCTGGAACTTTCATGCATGGAGGCCATTTCTTCTACATGTGAGTGTGGATAAATACTTAGTCAAAGAACTGGTGAAGGGAAAATGTATATCACCTTGAGAAAGGAGCATGAATGCCTTTGCAAGAGCTGCTGATAAGCATAAACTAGGTCATTAAAAGAAATACAGGAACATGTAACTATGTGATTACAATTTATCAGGGAGGAGAAGGAAAAGGAGAGGAGGAAGCACCCAAATCAATTTGAACAATATAACAGTTGGATAAACCAGAAATACTGGAGACAGGTTACATTTTACAGGAGCAAGATCACCATGATCTGTAACGTAGCATTAGAGAAAGAGTTGGGCATAAATTTCATTACACTAAATACATGTGTTACCAGTTTTACAGTTCTGCTTTTTGATTGTTTTGCATGGAACAATTTTTATTCCAACTTTCAAGAAGAGTGGGTCACATAACTAGCCACACAATCCCAAAAGATGACTACAAGTAGCTTTAAGGCAATTGCTATATATGAGGCTGCGTATCCAAACAGGTCAAAGAGAAGATAAATTGTGAGAGTGCTTGAAGCAAGCTCCTAGCTTTCACTGGGCAATTTCAGTAGAAAGACAGAGAGAACAAAGTTGTTTACATCCTCTGTTTTTTCAATCCTAGACTGCTGAACTCTTTAGAGGACTGAATCCCCCTTACTTAGCTTTATCAGTTCACGTTATCATTGCAGTTGAACAAACCCTAGTGTAACTCTTGACCAGTGACCTCTTCTCCTCTTTCCAGTTGTTCACCTCACTGTTTTTTTCCCCATCTTCCACAATTACATGAAACAGAATCTTTCTAAGGCTGAACATTTTTTTTTTTTTTTCCCCAGCTTGCTTTACCCTGTCTTGTTATTTTCAGCTTCTGGAAAGGGCATTTTCTCCCACCGCAAATTTGCAACTTTGTTTATCCTGCAACACTACACTCACAACTGCATGAGCTGTTCCTGTACTGTCAGGAAAACGGACCCTTGGATCCTTTTTCCTTAGGTGGGTCCCAGTTGTGCAAAACAGGAGAATTTGTTACCAAACCCCTAGTAGCTAAGAATGAAGAGTATCACATAGGATCTACTAGCTTTGCTGCTCCCAATGGGCTACAACATTAACAAAAATATAAACCCCACAAGACAGCTGTCCTTCTATACCATATAATGAACATTTATCAAACACTTTAATATATTTTTCACCAATAAAATGCTTAAATATTCTGTTTGCCAAAGTAATCCAACATAAACTCTTCCTTTTACACATTCATTCCACTACTTCCTCCCCACCCCAAGAACTCTTTCTGCTAACAACTTTTCTTAAAAGGTAGAAAAAGATATGGAGCCATAGGAAATGCTTCTCTGAAGTTTCACTAATGAGGAAGCAGATCTTAAGGCTCTTGCTGCTATTGGGCTCATTTGTATTTTTTATGAGCTGATGTACTAGTGGGTAGAAAAGAGACAGACTCTCTACTGGCAGATTAACCAGCCTTTTAAGGGTGCCTGCTATTAATTTTGGTTATTCATCTGCACATCTGTCTCTGCCCAACTGTGTCATGACTATTGCTCCTTGCAGCTCACTTCATTTAGCCAGAAGCTTTTCACCACTGAAATTTGTCAGCTTGTTTTGTTCTCTTACAAGATCTAAACTCGAGTTATAATCTAGTTGAAGACCAGATCTTTCATTTCCACTACTGGGAATAAAATGATCTCTCAAACTAGAAATTTTATCGTAATAGTTATTGACCACGTGTTTATTCACCGTTATGTTACTGACATGATGGTTCCTGACAACAACTGCTACATCTATTATTTGCCTTAAGAAAGCATGCTTTGCTAACCCCAGACCATCCTAGCTGTGACTCTGAGGGAGCCAGTCATACTGTCAAAATCTCTGAATGGAATACAGTTTAAACCATCCATTGCCTTAAAATTTCATAGAGTTCCCTTTTCTTCCAATGGAAGAAAGACTAGCTGTTACTAGCTTTCAGACAGATACTGTCTTCTCAACTGGAGAATATTTCCCTTTGTTTTACCAAAGCTTGTCCCTCTTAGGCATCTTAATTCTGAAGGAACAAGGCACATGATCTGCTTCTTTAATGTCTCCACTTCCATTTTCTAGTCTATCTGACTATAATAATTGACTGTGGATCGTTATTACCACCTGCCCACAAAGCAGTACTATGTACTTTATCTTTTCAGAAGGAATATATAGTACATTACCATGCTGTTCATTTAAACTCTGCTCCTGTCCCACTACTGCTTTGTTCGCTCAGGTTACTGTAGGAATTTTCTCAAGCATTCCATAGATCTGGCAAGTAGGAACATGGAATCTGCTGCTCTTTACCTTGAGCTGCTATAAACTCTTGCTTATACATACAGAAGGCTGCTAATACACTGTATATTATCCATGCCTACCCTTTATGAGACCCCAACATGACTACTTTGTCATACACCTGATTTAGAAGCAAGTGATGTAGCAGAGTTGGGTTAGAACACATCAAATACACTGTTTGCACTTACATTTGCTTCCATATGAATTCTACTTTAAAAGCACTTAAGAAACATGCTCCAACCACAATGGTGAATGTCAAAAGAATCACTTGGTAGAGAAATCAGTTCTTTCCTTAGTGAGGCAGGATGTCTGCTGTCAATATGAATCTTTTATCTGGTGTTCATTTATTCTGACACTGTTCTTATCAGTCTGACGGTTAAACACCTGAAGGAATGTAACTGAAGAAGACTTACTTCCTCTCATAGATTTTTCAGCTTTACAACACCACAGCATTCTCCATATCCTTACATTCTCTTTAAAGAAAACCCCTGCTTGCTTTGCAATACCAGAATAAAAAAAAAAAAAAAACACCCAAAAAAACCACCTACAACCACTGCAAGATTTTGTCTGTGCACTACCATTTACGTATCCTTTCAATAATATTTTCAATTTATTTCCAGTAATACTTAACACCTACTTAGTCAAATTTGTTGTTTACACAGAAATTTTAGCGTTTAGTTTCATCTGTACTCGAAGGAAGCAGGAACACTGCAAACCTCTAACCATTAGCAGTTTCTCACAAATCCTATCACACCACGTCTGTCTTGTGCCACAGCAAACAGAGCCACTTTATTATGAATGACAGATAAAACTGTCAGTCTGTCCAGATGCATTAGATCCATCACAGGGCTGACTTGCATAGGATTGAATAAAATAACCTGCCATAGATACACTTACACTATCTCAAAACCTAGGTACTTTTAAAAAATGCAGGGTAAAAAAAAAGCTGTTTCTTATAAAAGTAGGCTTCCATAGCACCTATGTCCGGGATTTTTACATGCTTTTCCAGAGACTGGGGTAGACAACTTCTGTAATCAAACTTCAGTAAAGGATGCACACATACAGTCACCATTATTTAAAACAAGCTAAAAATGTAGTGGTTTTGTGAACTTCTACAAGCAAACTGTTTTCCTACACTATTTATAGAAGGCAAACACAAAAAAACCTGAAGATCAGCTGAGGCAAATTTAGTGTCTTATATTAGTGAATATTAATTTATTTTTTGAGGTCTGAACAGATTCCATATAACAGGATGTTAATCTGAACACCCCTGCTTGAAAAGATTTTTCTTCTCCTAGTGTCGCACTTGATTCATCATTATTATGGACTGTGAGATAATACTTTCCCAAAGGTGAAGAAAACAAAAGAGCTTATTCAATTATTTCTCTGTCTTTCTGCTATCTCCTAGGCAGGTTGCTGTGTGATACTTCATTGTTCAGAACTCCCCCTGTATAACTGTATTCTATGAAAAATATTCAGATGGCAGCCGCAGGCCAAGATTTGCTCTCTCTAATTGGATGTGTGTGTCCTCTGAACTGTGAGCTAATACTAATTCAGATACCCCATGAAACAGAGATTTATTCAAAAACTTCTGCAATTAAAAAAAAAAAAAGCTGTTAAAAGTGAAAAATTACATCTTAAATTAATCTTTAAAATAATACCTGCACTGGATTCAGACCACAACAAACAAGCCTTTGATATTTACTGCCATGCATACCAGTAAATATGATTGAGAACTGCAACCACCTTGTAACATTTATACACAGAACACCAATTTTGAGAGACCAAATTACAAGGACCAGTCCCAGTTACACCACCTCTGCATCCCTGGACATATATGAAATTATAAACATAAAATACATGGTAACCTTGAAGTTCTACTCCTTTTGACATATCAGTATAAGCTTTATGGTAAAATTAGAGGCCTAGGTCGCTGAGAACAAGCTAATTCTATACATTATATGAGACATGGTTTGCTCTTGGAAAAAGCAAAGAAGAAAATTGTTAGATTTCTTTGTTAAGGGAATGAGGAGTGAAAAGGAAGAAAAATTACTTAAGTGACTCAGAAGGTAGCTACAATGATTATTGTTAAGAAAAATAACTAAAAATGGGGGGGAAAAAATGGACAGAAGTAGGAACATGTATTCAAAAACACATCCTGAATCGCCAAGTCTGTTTGCCTCTGCAAACTAGAAAATGGTAAAATTAAACAAAAAAATAATCCTTCAGGCATAAAATTGACTAAGACCTATCCCTTTCTATAGGCCACCAGTAAGTGATTTCATGTGGAAGTCTTTCAGAATGTCCCAATTACTACTCGACAAAAAGGCCCAGAAAACAAACATGGATCCTTCCCTTTGAAGGAGCATCTGAATCTTCTGCCCCACACAGAGATTGCAGGAAAAGTATTATCAAAAGGAGAAAATTTGCATATGTGAAGAGGCTGGACCAGGCTTTCTGCAAAGTGGCTCCAGCAAGGTAACCATTTTGCAACTGGGACATTCTGTGTTTAAGCGTTTCAAACACCAACCGTGTTCAAAGGAACTGTTGATACCAATCTTTTGTGCCTCTATGTTCAAGAGACTTTCGTTGTTTTGGTATAAGTTTTGATGTTTTTAAAAAGGGCAAACTCTGTAACTCTTGCCTGAATCAAAACATGTGACTGAATGTGTAACTTCCCAGTGGCAGAATAAACATCTGGAATTATTCTGTGTAAGCCTCTGCTGGCATACCACTGTCACAGGGACCCTCATAATGTCACACAATGCAAAGAACATTCTGGAGGCACATAGGAATTGTTCCGGCTACCCCACGTTTTATACATCACAGTTGCTGCAAAATCTATCTGAAAATGCTAACAAGATGCCCAAGTAATGGCAAGCCAAGAGGTGTTTGGCTCAGAACTGCACTAGATGTAGCTACTAGATGTAGCTACTGTAGCTACTAGATGTAGCTTCAGAACTGGGGAGAGTACGATCCTAAACTTCAAAGAAAGCCATATGTTAAAAGGCCAACAGAGTGAATATTCATGTGCCTTCGTTACTTAATATAATTTTATAATTAAGCTAGCCTCCATATTCGAATTCTTAATATCATGTTCTTTATTTTACATACCTGACAAAAAAGTTACAAACATGAAAACGAGGTTGTAAGGTAACCAAAAGGAAAAATAAACACTAGTTTCAGGCAATTAAATATGGCGATCATTAATTACATATATTCAGTTTGAAAAAAACCAAAATTGAATTTATACTATACCCCAGTTCAGAATGCCTGTGGTAAGTAAGCATGGCCTTCACAGAATTCTTTATGTTCTCAGTAAGTCTTACAAATGAAAGTAGTGGCACTATGCCTTTCTTAGCATACTGCTTTGACTTGGGATGATAAGAGTCCCTCCACTGCATATTCAGTAATCGAAAGTAACAAAAGTAATAGGGTTAATTTTCTGAACTAACAAAACCTCCTTTGATATATTTTATGGATATATATTGACAGTATGTTTTCACATGCATGAAGAACTTTTAAACACTTCGAGAGATTAAAGTAGCTTTCATTAAAACGGCCTTAATTCACAAACCAGAAATGACTACATGTAGCTAGTGCAAAAGTAAAAGAAGACAAATATTTCTATTAGGGGAAAAGTTAGTAATACTGGTGTAACTGAACACCTAAAACTTATACTAAAAAAAATTTAATTTTATTGAAAAGTATATAGTCGAAGCAGCAACAAGATTTTCAGAGTTCACAGTTTCTTACATTCAACTATGTCTCTGACATTAAATAAAAGCAACCATTATTGCATTTATGTTATTTAAAGCTTGTTATTTTCTAAAGATACAGAGCCTTTCAGCTTTAAAATATGTATTGTTCAAAATCGCAGAAAAAATACTTCCACTGTCAAAGGAGGAGTCATTTCTTTCTGCCTCATCTACTGGTTGTGATCTACATGTATTCTGTCAAAATTTATCCTCACAAAATATTAAAATCAATAGAAAAATCTCTAGTGAAAGCCATCTGCAATGAAGTATAGAATGAATGTTGTTAAACTTCTAAACAAGAAAAAGGAAATTAGGGGTAGGACTGGCTGCTGGGATGAGTACCATCACACCTTTAAATTAGCATTTTCTAAATTAGGTTTATTTATAAACAAATCCTGACACACAGCACATCAAATGTGTTCTAATATTTTCTGAACAAAAATAAAGTCACTATAATATGGATTTTGATAGCTAAATCCACAGCATAATTAAAAGGTAGCAAATAAAAGACTATAGTCTATAATAAAAAGTGGTCTTGTTAAATGATTACCCCCTCTAACTGGGTTTATTATACCTCTCTTTAGCATTATAAATCATTCTTTAAGCTAACAGAATTTTAGCTTTGTTCAGCACTTTCGAACAAATTATTCTCAGATTGATTCATATTGGTACCTACCTTTCTGCTTTGACTTTCCACAGCACCACTGAACCATTTGATAGGTATTGAAATAACCAACATTTATTCTGATCAGCAAAATTCTACTCTCCACTCCATATTCATTTTACGCTGGGTTCCTTAGATGCCCACATCAACAGTTATGACAGACAGTATGCATACTTCCCAAAACATGCCAAAATGTTGAATGTTCTCCATCAGACTCCTGAGCAACTCAGAAATAGCTCCAAAAATATTCTTAAATTTCTATGCTCAGACCTTCCCTTCCCCATAGGAATAAACACTGTGAAAAAACAACTATAGCTCTATTTATGTTTAAAGAAAACCCACCAAAAAAAACCCCCACGATTCCCCAGGGATGTACTTCTGTAGCAGTGGGAATCAGCATGCACTACTTTACAGCAATATGTTCTGCGTGCCTAGCTCTTTAGTATATAAAGTCACTTCATCAAACCAATTATTTCTTTTTTTCCCTGTTTTTTCCCCCAAAGTAACTCTAGACTACTTTAAAACACCTTCATTACAGAAATGATTCAACCAGCACTGCTGCAAACCATGGAAATGTAAAAGCTGTTAAAAATGTATTAAATGCTGTCCATGCCACAAGGGTACTAGTGTAAAATGACCTTAAGTTTAAAGGCTCCCTGTGAAGGCAGAACAGTAATCTGCTCTGCTTCTCCTAATGAATAACAAATGGGCCTTCACAATTCATTTAGTTCAGTACAAGCTGCCATTACAACCCATTTTGTTTTTTTAACTTTGTGGTAATGTATCATCTTGCCTGACTCTATGTCATCTTCTTGAAGGTCACCAAAGGTATGTAACTCCACTCTTAATAATGAAAAAAAGGAGGAAGGAAAAAGAGATATGACAAATTTTGACAAAGCACCAACCAGTCCATTCTGATATACTGTATCACACAGTGAGGTTCATACTTCCTACAGAAAAATGTTTCCTGTATTGTAAAGAAAGCCAGAAAATCACTGAATTCTTCAAAATTTTCAATTATTAACCAAAATACAACAATATCTAGAAAAGAATTCTTTGGGTTTCTATTTACTTATTTTGGGGTTTTGTTATGCCTTAAAATATCTGAATCTGAGCATTCAAAAATTAATTAAAAGACCATGAATATTTCTCTTTATTTCACAGGTATTTAGAAACATGTATTATGTTGCTATGGACAATTAGCCTTTTATCCAATTTTAGTTGGTAGTTTAACTCACCCAGCCTCAGGTTTTAATTATCCCCTCAGTCTGCATGCTTAGGCCTCAATTCATGCAGCTGGAAATCTGCCTCAGTGATGTTATAACCTTGTTAATGTAACAAAAGAGGAGTTTACTTAAAACTGTACTGACTGTGGACTTAAGCCAAATTTACTTGAAAGAGGAAAGAGACTGTCAAAAATCCTACAATAAACACAGAAATGCAGTTCTTTCATAACCTTCACCTTAATTCATATAGACAAGCAATTTACATGTAAGTGGATTCATATGGCCTGTGAGGGGCCTCCTCTCTGGAGCCGGAGTATTCTTTGTACCCTGCCCCCAACTTTAACAAAAAAAGGTCCAACAGCTCACTTTACAGAAATGGCAGAGTATCTGCAATCTTTTTTAATCACAATAAAACATAATTAAGATAAACATTTATAAAGCTAGTCAGTATCAATAAAGGCAGCATCATTTCACAAAGCCAATTTCAAGTAAGTTCAGCTAGTCCTTTGTCAAGTACATATTTTAAATTCAATAAAGGTTTTATTTGAAGGGTGTAAAGTTGCACTTCTAATGAGGTAATAGTTACATTAGCCTTAAGTGGAAGTTGCTTGACATATACTGATATCCCCCATTCATTTAGCTGCCAAATTACAGTAGGGATTTCCTAAGTTCATCTGTTAATTAGATTCATTTTTAGGCTAGATATTAACAAAAACCTACATTAGACTAAACAAAACATTATAGTATTGAAGTGTTGAAGGGAGATCTTTCTAAAAGAAAAATATAAATTATATTTCTTAATACATCTGTGCAAATACTGTTCTTTTTAAGAGGGGATGTGATGGGAGGGGCAGTAGCGGGTAGCTGGGTGCACATGCATGCATAGCCAGAAACCCCACAAAAGACACTGGTTTCATTTCAGCAGTTTTCTTGCAGTTGTTGACAAAATAATCCAGGTGGGCGAGGAGGGTAATGGGTACCCAAAACAAGACTGGAAAGCAGCCAAGTTTCTTTCATGCATGCTGAAAGTTTAAATATTTTTCAGTAAGTGAAAAGTCTTTCCTTTAAGCTCATGAATGTCAGAGTATTTTCCGCTCAGTTAAGAGGGTATCAGGTTGCTGGATGTCAGATGACGAGCTACCACACTTCTTGACCTTCTATTCTTCAGGTGTTATGTAATAATCTCTACTTTTTTGCTACTGAATTCCACACTAGTCCCAACACCAGCTCCTGCTCTAAATGCCATAGACATAACTACTTACCTTTTGTTTACAGACCACACAGAAAACTCTTCTGAGTTTCTCAAGATAGTCATACAAGCCCTGGATGAGGTTGTCCAGCTCACAAAAGTACTCACAAGTTATCAAACACAGTACAATCCCTTCAGTAGTGATGACAAAATTCCATATTTTGGAGCTTCTAGAGTGAGGGGGTTTAAAAGTTCAGATCACTCTTCCTCACTACTGCTCACTGATTGATACAATAAAGTCCTGTGCTCACATTTGACTGCATTTTATCCAGGACTATTCCAGCCTAAAGAAATAAGGCAGGGTATCAAATTACATTCTTATGGATGTAGATTTAAGTGGAATTGGAATTTCATTCAATAATTTATATTCACAGTCCCCATAATGTAAGGATTTGGAAGTATCTAGGCTAGCTTTGATTCTGTGTGGCACACAGAGGTGGCCTATTTACCCTATAAAACATATCTTCGACTGTTTTCTCCTCAGTACCGATCTTTGTTTCCTAACCATAAAGGCAATCTTAGGGGCGTTTTAAAAACAAAAGAACAAAGTAGCACATTTAATGACTGTCTCTGTTCCCTCCTACCTAGAAGATGAGAACCATATAAGCTAGTCTTCAAGGAATGCAAGATGAGTTTGTGGGGAAGCAAAAAAAGAAGAATCCCTAGTAACTAGAATGATTTTAAGAACGTGGTGATCCTCGGAGGCCTGTGTGGCCTAATTTTGGTCAGAGTTGAATGCAACAAAGATAAACTACATGTTTGAGGTAAGAGAGGTTAGAAATTGGGAAGACTTCAACCATAAGAATGTATTTTTACATTTCTAGTATAAACCATTAAATGGTTCCCCCCTTAGTATCTACATATTTACAAAACTACCACTGGATGGGTTTAGTGAGAAATTCACTAATAAGTATGAGGAAAAATATACCAGGTCTTTCACTTACATACCCCTATACACTTTTAAATACCAAAATGCAACACAATAAGCATAGTACTTTTATTAGGATTATGCAAGCTCCTCTACAAATGCCAGATTTCTATTTACCAACAATTGAAAGAAACCTTTCCACTAACAATATTCTGCACAAATTTGTGCTGTCACCAAGCTTTTGTTTCACCTTGGAAAGTTTATCTATTCAGTTGAAGCCACTTCACCCTAAGGAAGCAAGCCAAGGTGTCCTTTTAAGGCGATGTTTATCCCGAACACAACAGCTTGACTATAAGACGTAGCACAGACATATAATGTACCCTCTTAAAAAAGGCTTTTCTTAGCTAAGATACCCTGGTACACCACACAACAGTGTGGACATAGCCATGTTTGTTCACAATCAGAGAAAATTGAGATGAGCTCATCCTAATTTCCACTGTCATCACCTAAGTCATGATCTGTCAGTCTCTGCTAAACAGCAGTACAGCACTGAAAGGAGAGGTGTTCTTTATTAGCAGTTCAGTGCTTCAGCACATTTTTGTGTGCTGTCATATTTTACCAATCATATTTGAAGAATTCTCTTTTCAACTACAATACTTCTACACTCACATTGTTTAGACAGTACTGACAGTGATAACATATGTTTTTTGTTATCTTGTTTATTGTATAGCTTGATGTCCAATGAAGGATGTGGGACCCCATCATGCCTGGCATAGTCAATGACCAATAGACCAGTCTCACCAGTCCTATACTCTAAATAGGTAAGCTACATACACTTCAGTGGGAGGGCATAAACACTACGAGGACAAGTAGTGTGAAATTCTCTTGAGTTTTAAATATGGCATAAGTGTTTCCTGTCCCAAAAGACAGAAACTCCTTGACTCATTTCAAGATAGAGGTAAGGACCTCTGTGACAATAAATTCTTACAGGTGTTATTATATCAGTTAGATAAAAGAGTAAATCTTACTTATACCCTTACAGTCAGAAAAGCTGCCCCATGAGCTCACACCTTACAAAGCATGAGAGAATGCACATTAGAGAGCATTAATGAACACTCTCAGACATGAGAGAGCAAAACTTCAAGCACGTTTGCACCTTGATAGACATGAGAGAACCTCATCAGAGGCAAAAAAGGCAATGGGAACTTAGATTTCTTGTTCCACGGCACACAGGGAAGTACTTGTTTTGCTGGGAGCATGGGAACGGGGAGGAATGAGGAAGCATAGGTGGGAGGCAGCAGTGGAATTACTTCATAGCACCTAAGGAGTAACAGGAAGGCAGAAAAACTGAACCTTTCCCTTCTGCCAATAAGAAATCTGTTCCTGTTTGATGCTTCTGACTGTTCTCTCCTGACTTTATAAGACATTTACCTTTTAATAGGAAATATCATAATATACATTTCTAATATTTTTATACAATATTAAACAATAAAGCAGTAATTTAGTTTAAATGGTCCAAACCTTTACATTTCTTTGGTTCTCCATTTTCAAAGATCTGAGTTTACATTAAGTTCAGCATTATCCCACTGGGGAGACCCTCAGCTCATAATTCCTATCACTGAATTGCATGTCCTGGATCTCAAGTACGCAGGATTTGCCACTGGAAAAAGGAAGAAAAGCTGACCCATCATATTCTGAGGTCTAAAATTCAGAAACATCTGCTAGAATCATATTCAGTTGGCTGGGGTTAGGAATATGGGAGCCTGCAGTTGATCAGCGCTGCCCTAGGTGTCACGGAGGCCAATGGGAATTACACTAAGCGGGTTTCAGTAGACAAGGGCGTAATTCAGTCAGCTTTAAAAAAAAAATCCATGAAACAGAAGTCTAACTTCTTCTTTTTTTTTTTTTTTTTTACTTTTAGCCTCCTACTCCTTCCTTTCTGTCTTTTGAGCCACTTGTTCGAGTATATTATCAGAGGTGGAGGCCTTCACATTCCCATGCTGGCTGAACTTCAAAACACATGGCATCCTATTCCATCACTTTCATCATTACTAATTTTTTAGCTAATAAAAGCACTTACAAGGCAGTTTTAAAACCAAACACTTACATACCTTTGTCAAGATCAGTAATTAGAGTAGTATTTTTCCTATAGTATTGTTCTTCCAACAGAATTATTTTAATGCTTGTATTTTCTACATTTTTAAAAAAAAAGTTGTGCAATAGAAACTAGACAAAAAGTGTTTAATACTTAATATAGGATACAAACTTTTTCTTCTTTATGTAAAAAGTTTGCTAAACTCCCAAGTAAGTTAACTTTGGACAAAAATAGTAAGCTTCATTAGAAACACACTTCCAACTATATCTTTCCTTTGAAAGAGTTCACAACTGGATTTTCATTCTTCAAGTTTGAACAGCCCACTTCCTTTTACCATTGCCTGTGTTTCACTGAATACTAACTCACAGTCCCTTCCCACTTTTATATCCTACACTCCTCATCACTGTCCCTTTCTGAATACTATTCCACCTCACATGAATTTAGAATCTTACAAATAAAGATTTATCATAGATTAAATTGATGTATTTTAAACCCTAACATATTTATAAATTAAAAAACAGAAAAGCATTTTAAAGAGGTTGATTAAAAAAAAAAAAAAGAGGAGAAGCAAATATAATGATTTTCAATTGCTATTGGTTCTTCAGATTTTCATTTGTACTACAAAAGACCAGAATACTCTGCATCTCAAAGCCTTTCAAACAGCTTGAGACACCTATAAACCTGTTAATCCTGTCTGTCTTCTAAGTGGTTCAATCACTAGAGAATGTCATGTAACTGTCATAACTCACTCTTATAACCTGCACTTTAAAACAATCATTTTGTCACTTGTATAATCTTGTAAATCCACTTTCCACTTATACACTATATGGCAACAGCAGAAGGAAAAGGCCATTCAAAATGTGGCCTTTAATCTTTCCAGACTGTATCAGTTGACTTAACATAATTGGTCCTCATAAAAAAAAAAAAAAAAAGGACCCAAAAAAAAAAAAAAAAAAAAAAAAAAAACCACCACCAAATCATCTGACCATTAACTATGTGTGTTTCAGTATAATGAGCAATGTGGGAAGAAAGAGCTAATACCTCAGAAAGAAAATAAATTTTAGGAACATAGTTAAAGAACAGCAGCCAAAGAGTATAAGGAAGTAACCATTTGTCCATGAATTCGTCTAAGCCCTTTTTGCACCAGCTGATGCCACCCTGCTCCCTGTGGAAGCAAGTCCCAGAAGGCCAGAAACCAACTACTCCATAAAGCAGAACTTCTCTCTGTTCAAATCAGTCGCTGACCAAATTCAAGTGCCTGATATTCCTCATGCTAGAGGATCTGGCAAACAACAGCTCTAGGTTCAGTTTATGCCTTCCTTTGAGATTGTGCAAACTTCAAACATCGTTCCCCTGCCTTCCTCCCCCACCCCAATGCAAAGTCTTTAAGTCTCTCCCTCATAAAGCAGCTGCAGGATCCCCTTGATCTCTCTACCATTCAGGTTCTGGGGAAAGCACTTGGGGATTAAAACCCCTAAGAAGTATTGTGGCATTTCCAACATAAAATGTTTGCTGGAGCATTGACTGTTATTTTCCTACTGAGGTAACGTACCTGAATGGGTACAGAATATTGGCAACAAAATTGGAAAGAAAAGTGCATTACTAGGAGGCAGAGTGGCAACTACCATCAAAGTTGGGTTTCTGCCTGGCAGGTGCCTCAAATCATATGAAAGATCATTTTTACAACTAAAAAGCTAAGTAGAAGCTTAATTTTCTATAAATTCTTAAGAACATTACGCATGGGAACACATGACAATTAAACCAAAATATTTACATGATGAAGAATCCAAGCTGGTCAAAATCCAGACACATTTTCTAGATCAGAAAAGTATGCTTATTTACAATAACCAAAGTAAGTATTGTCTGGAATATGTTTCAGTATGTTTGAACTCTTTCCGGTTCACCTTCAGACAATGCTTCTGTGGCAAAAGCAGCACTACCGCCATTCTATAACAGAGAGGGAGACATTGCCTTCCTGGGAGGTAAAGACTTTGAAAAGGTTGTTACTGCATTCTCCCACCGTCAAAAGGGGACAGGAAACATGGTCGAGGCTCCAGCTTCCTTTGTTTGGATACCCACATAAAAAGCAGGGAAAATACAACGTCTCCTGTTACATGTTGGAGAAATCTTAAATTGACCTTACTAACCTTCAACAGCAGGTGAGAATCTGTTTTGAAAGTAAATTATGACCTTAAGAAGAAAATGAAGAAATGGCTGTCTTCCCATGCTGCCTAGATCTCAAACATCATGAATCTTATAAAATAAAATCAAAGTATGCTATCATTTAGTCTGAACATGTAAGACTGTCAAGTGACTAGAACTTGGAGACACTCATATGCCTTAAATAAGAGAAGCGCTTTTCCAAGTAAACCGTTCACTCATTCTATTCTCACAGAGAGAAACATTTTATTGCTCTGTGCCCTCTCGCTGTTTACAAAAGAAAAACATCTCTTCATTTTAGTCAAGAAAGCTTCTGTTCCAGAGAACAAAGCCTTCATTTGGGTTTCTCTAATCTTTATGGTGTTTGCAAGTTGGTGTCAAAAATGTTAGTCAAGGCATGCTGTGTTACAGGTCTGTGGGGCAAAAGCAGACACAAGAGGCTTTCCACCCAAGTTAGAAGGAGACCACATTACCATTCTAACTACTTCCTATGGAAGTCACAGTTGTATCAACATCCTGCTGTTTTGTTTGTATTTAACTTGGGATATGACTCTCGACACTCTCAGCATGAATCCCACAATTAAATGGAAGCAGTCCACAGGTTACTAAAAAACAGTCTGGTATTCCACATTCAAAATAGTACAATTTTTGAGACAATCAACTTGCTACCCATTCAGTGAACATGTTTACAGTACACATTACCACAGCTGAAACTATGTCAAAGTCAAAATAATCCCTTCAATAAAATTACAAAAAACAGTAAACTGCTTTTGAAAATTATTTTTTCTTCACAGCTATTTATACACTACTCTGTTATCAAATCTACTAAGTAAAGCTATGTTAAAGAATTCATGCTAGAGAAATTATCATAGCTACCTTTATCAAGATAGTCTGCATTAGAGTTGACGAAGAAAAGAAGTATTATAAATTATCGTTCTTTCAAAATAATACTTTAAGAAATTTGACCCTGATGTATTTGCTTAAACTTTAATTCAAAGTGTATCCCTTATCTATATCCTTATCTGGTCATGTATCTACTCATTTAGTCTAGAACTATCCGCATGGTACGTGCTGGCTCTTTTTAGAATCAGAGGTTGTTTTGGGTTGGAAGGGACATTAAAGCCCATCTAGTTCCAACCCCACTGCCATGGGCAGGGACACCACTAGACCAGGTGGCTCCAAGCCTCATCCAGCCTGGCCTTGGACACTTCCAGGGATGGGGCATCCACAGCTTCCCTGGGCAACCTATCACTAACATTTTTAAAAGGAGCATAAGATAAATATCTTTGTTCACACCTTTTAGTTAAACACCTCATTTTCCAGTGTAGGCAATAGAAACTGTGATCTACCTTCTTGCTTTCCTTTCTGAAAAGAAGGGCACGAGAAGGGGGGGTGGG
>NW_010253271.1:9351-29496 GCF_000690775.1 Eurypyga helias | reverse complement strand
AGCCTGTCAAGGTCCCTCTGGATGTGTTTGCCAAGGATGTGACCTGAACGTAAATATTCCCTCACAGAACAAGATGGAGACAAGGCCCATCGGAAGGTTTGACTGTTTTACCGTAATTCACAAGCAGATAGCACAATATCTCTTTTTCCACAGTACCTGTAAACATGTAAGCGTCCTTTCTCCCTCCCTGCCCCATACCTCTAAGTGGAAACGGCAAGAAAAAGAGTCTAACATAGAATCATAGAACATCTTCAAAATAATTAAGCAAAAGGTTAATTATTAGGTTCTCAGACTCCATTTCACCGCCCAGAAGTGCGAGATAAGTGCATTTTCATCCTAACCTCAAGTTTAAATGGGTTTGCATCCTCTTTAAGTATACAACTCTAGACACCGTTTTTTAAATCCCAGACTAATCACAAAAAAAAAATTCACTCAGCTTTGGATTTGCACTGAAACATGCTAAAAGCCAAGGAATGTTATTACTGTGCTCTAGACATCTTACCAGCCCTGCTTCAAAATTCACTGCTATTACTTTGAAGTTAAGGTTTTTATATTACATTTCAAGCAAAGGGATTCCATATACCTATGTGTTTGCACTTAGCGGAGACGACGCTCGGATTCTTGCTGGGTTTTTTTTTGCAGAGGTGTGCAAAACCAGTAACAAAAACATTTCCTACAGCCACTTTTCTATAGCCCTGTCATCATATATTGCTGTAAATGTGAAATCTAAGTGTAAAACAATAGCATAGCCCACCCCTTCAAAACAAGGCTACATACCCTCATTTATCTCACTTAGTGCTGTACCACACCACCACCCACAAAACTGGGAAATAGATCTTTTTCTCCTCCTCAGTTTGGAAGCTATTCTTCTACATCCAAGTAGGGCCTTACAGAAAATGAGACTGGCCTCAGAGCTCCAAGGTCCTCAACTCACAAGTGATACACAAGCATTGTTATAAAACAATAATACAACCCCTCGCCAAAATAACTTTTTTTAAAAAAGTGGGACAACATAAAAAACAGGAAGCCATAAACAATTCTTTATTGATATTCTTTTTTATGCATCATAGAACACTTGTTTCTTTCAGCTGGGAAGAACACCCCACACCTTTGACACTAGACCATTTAAGTAAAGTATATTACCAAGAGTGGATTTGTGGAGTTTTGCATGTAACACTGTCCTCAGTTTCCATACTAAAGTCAAATCTATTTTTGAACTTCTAATTTGTAAGCTACACAACTTTTCAAATTAAGTTTTGAAGGCATATTAGAAAAGATCTCAAAGTACTTTCAAAAAATATGGTCTTACTGAAGAACTGCATCTCCCAAACACACTTCAAATATACAGCTGCTCAAAATGGCCTTTTCTGCCATTCTTTTCCATGCAGTAAATCCTGTCAAGATGAATCTGAATAACTGTATTTTCTTGCAAACAGAACTACAGAAATCTAAGCTGTATGGGAAATGAACTGAGATTCAGATGCCTGTTTTTAAAACAAGTTTTATCACTCCTAGAATGCACTTTTTTTTGAGAGAGATGTTCCTGAGCTGACAGACCGAACAGTTTTCAACAACTGTCAGCATCACCTATATGCATGACCTCCTAGAGAATATGAAAAATTTGCCTTGTCCAGGATCAGGGACAGCAGCCAGGAATTCTGATATAGTTTGTTATTTGAAATTAAATGTGTTCACATTTCAATTAAACTCCATACCCAAATATTTTTACACTGTTATATTACTATAAACCTTTTTCTCTGCCTATTGCATAAGCCAAAAAAATATGTATCATCCTGTTCTGAGCATTTATACTCCCTAGAAGCACACCAGGCATTATCAAGCTATCTCTAAAAGCATACATCTTTACCACATATTTTCAAGTGACATTAAATTCTATTTTATTGTTCCCATCCATAAATTTGGACTGGATATTTTCTAAAATAATTTATCTCTGTTCTCAAAAACACATTAGAATGCAGTTGGAAAATGGGATCTGGAAACTGTTGACTTAACAGCAGGGAAAAAAAGACCACAGAAAGAGAACTACACTTTCAACGCTGGATTAAAATCCAATTTTAGATAGAAGCAGAATTTAATATTAGGTAATCACAAGAATTCTGTTCCTAAACTTACACAAACAGATTAAGAGAAGAACTGCATGACTGAATAGCAGTCTGGAAAACATACTCTGGAGACTTTCTCAAGAAACTTGTTCCCACCTTATGATTTGTTGAAAGATGTGACTTTTCCATGGTATACACACACAGACACACAAGATGATTCTGAACACTGTTAACAAAACAAACCCCACTATTTAGAAAGCTGTCGTCAGAAAGACGCACTTCCTAGTGAACGAACCACACCTTTTAGAACCGCCATGTCAGTTTGATCCCAATTTTACATCTTCTGACCAGACAATCCTCCCTTTTTCTCCCCCCACATTTACAACTCTTGGAAAATTAATGAACTACACACAGAAATCTGAAGTTTAGATACAATTGCTCCATAACAAAACAGAAGAGCATTGGGAGGCATTTATTTAGTTTAAAACTCATAACATGTTACATAACTTTCCCAATGATAAGCTAAAACCGTTTAAACACAGGTTTTAAACCCATACACCTCTGTGCACCCTAAGCCACATAAGGAACGTTTCTTTACGTCCTGAAGTAAGATATATTAAATGTTTTTCAAGATCAAAAACATCTGCCTCAAGCGTATTACTGATCTGCAATGGCCATGGAACTTAACTACTGTGTACCAAAACTCCTGCTTCTAAAGAAGGGAACACCAGGATGTGCCTTCCAAAACACTGATAAAGCCACATGTAGCAGACATGTGGCTTTAAGTTACACACCACACCACTGAAACCAAGAAGCTGCTACAAAAGAGCTCCCCTCTGTTACAGAAGACAAAACAGAACGCTGTGAAGCCATCTTTTTACTTCCATCTTGGCAGGGGAATGCATACACAGGACTCTTCAGTTTCCAAGTACTCTCTTCACCAACCAGAATGGAGCTTTCTTCTGGTTTTCCAACATCTTACACTTCATCAATCTTCTTCAGGCCCACTGATGCATCTTTAGGTAACACTTAAAACATGCTACATGCCACCAGGTTAAGTCATGGCTTTAAGAAAAAGTATTATCTGGAAATTTATTTCCAGAAGTCTTCGTATTTGATCGGTTAGCACAGTCACACTCAAACTTTAATTCCTGCTATCTTGGATCACTCCTTTTCCCATCTCAACTTCAGTTTCTTGGTATTCTTCTAAGCTATTGATAATCTTACTTGGCAAAACTACAACTCACTGTCTCAGAGATCTCAATACCTCTGCCCCACTTGTCACATCTATATTTATCTCCTTGGAAAATCAGCAGAGCAAGTCGGAGTCTGTACAGTGAATGACTGAGTGGACTCAGTGGAGAGAAGACTGTGTCACTATTAAAACAGCCGAAAACTGTTCTGAACCCATTTGGTCAGATTTCTATGAAGTTTTAGACAAGTTACATCACCAAGTTACATCCCATGACCATGCCCAACTGAGTGGGAACAGCAATTTAAGTGTAGGCAACAACATGTCAAAGTAACCTACAAAATTCAGGTTCCTGCATTTCTATTTGGACATCATTATTCATAAGGAGTATTGTCCTTTTTGCCCGAGAACTAAATTATTGAAGTAGATTATCTTTCCTGAGGAGTTCTGTAACTTTTAGCAAGCACATTTCTTGGGGATAGTTATTTAGTACCTCAACAAATAACCAACATATAAATAACTGAACATAATTCATCAGCCAAAAACTACACAAAAATATCCCTCTGTATCAAGGTCTGATGTGTCATAGCCACATCTACAGCTAGATTATATGGAAAAAACCCCACACACCTAAAAGCAACACCACAAAAATACAAATACGTCACTACTTTTACACATCGTTCAAAATTAAACATGGTGCCAACTGAGCCAACTCAAACAACACCCTGACATGAGATTTAAAACTTATAGAATTGAAGACAGGCAGAAAAAAATATTCAGAACACTGCACATACTGTAGGTCAATGTTATGAGATTTATGACTCTTATCTTTCAAATACTCTCTTTAAAATTGTATTCTAATTCCGCAGGCTGCGCTTCAGTTTCCTTGTAGCAAATGCCAAACAAGCAATTCTCCAGTTAAGTAAAACAGTGACTCTTCTCAGTATATTAAAACTGACTGGTGTATAACTGCCACAGTTTCCCAAGGCAAGAGTAGAAACTGTAGCAGATTTTTCCTTAGGATTTATGTATATAAAAGACATTTGATTGCCTCCAGAGTTTTTAGTTTCTTCTACTGGAAAAAACCCAAAGTTATGAGGTAATCTTATTTTAACACTTGTTTTACCTGATGTAGGAAACCATACTAGCAGGGTAATCAGCAAACTGATTTAACCATTTGCAGCAAGACTTCTGAAACTCAGTGAAGTTCTAAACACTGCTGACTGAACTTCTAATAGTTAATTTTTATTTTATACGAAGACAAAATCTGTCCACTCTGCCTACAAAGTACAAACTGTTGAGGTAATGCAACAAACAGCCACATGACAGCAACTTCAACACGTTACTGAACAAATATTACGGCAATCAAAACCATCTACAGCTGAGTTTAGGAATGTAATGGGATACAAAGGCAGCCACCGCATTCGCATGGCTCTGCCTGTACCTCTTCGTACAGAGTGCTTCCTCAAACCAGCCTTCAAACTCAAAAATGCCAGATTTTGTTAAAGTTCTCAGCAAGGGACAAATGGAGTAGATGAGAAGATGGAAATACAGTAGGATGACACAAAACATACTTCCCAGCAGACCGTGCCCTTGCGAGACAGGTCTTCGTTTCCAAGAGTGGTTTGTGGCACAGAGCACTGTATGCTCCATTTTCTACTTGGGAAACTTCTTCCCAGGGTTTAGCTCATTATTAACTATCTGCTTCTTCCTGATCCTACATACCAGCTTTTCTTATGCTCTGCACAAGCTACAGACTCCAAGCTTCCTACCTGACTCTCCCCCCTCATTTTCTTTTTTTTAACCTGCTATGACAAACAGCCTCCACCATCACCTCCCCCTGGAGCATACTCTCCTTCTTACGAAATACACATTTCCAGCCTTCCAGAGGATTCCACATAATACGAGTAACCCCCCACCCCCCTTTTAAAGGAAAAGGGACAGGAAAATTGAGAATAAAACACAGATTCTTTGATGTGCGATATCTAAGAAGCTTTAAATCACTGAACGATTATCCAGAAAGCTTCCTTGATAATTTATTCGACGTCTGATTAAATGACAGCATGCAGTCATATTGCTGAAGTGCAACAATTATAAACCAGACAGACACGACAACATAATGCTTCATACAGGCTGCATGCCTCAATAAGACATTCAGTAAGCCATAAAGACGCCCACATGTTTCTAACAAAGATTAGTGGTTCTGTGGCTGCCATAGCCTGTGTTCAAAACTCAATCTCTCCTTTTAAAATTCAGATACACCACTGGTTCAAACTTCCAAATAATGTTTTTGAATTACACTGTACTTCAGAGAGATTAAAACCAAATTTCAGTGAATTATTCCCTTTCCTTTTAAGCAGTCATTTTTTATTTTAGTAAAATAAACGACCATTACTGTTGGTGGTGGGGCTACAGCAGATCACAGAGCAGATGCTTTCTAAACATGCATGGAGACTGTTTCTTTATAATCTAAATGTTACAGAATCTGAGCCAGAAAGGTGGCAACTAATAAAATAACGTACAAATGAGAAACCTGCTCAGCCACAGCTCGGGAGGGATATATTGGATAAATATTAAATTCAGGCAGAACACAGGCAACATCAACGAACTCGGGAAGATGGTGCTAGGCACCCACAGTCAAGAGAATCTGATTCCCACAAACTCTCCAATTTCAGCAGCCACTTGCAAAAGCAGCCTAGAATGCAATTCCTTATGACCTAAAACATTTGAGCAATCCAAGGACTGCATAACCCTCTTTTACTCCCCCCTCACAACCCCAACTCCCCCAGGGCTCATGTTACTGCCCTCCATTTGGATGTCTATATTCTTGAAAGCAATCACAAGCTAAGACTGGCCAAATCAAGCACAGGGCAGGCCATTAAAAACAGAAGTTAACTACATCAAGATACATACCCCAGCACCTAAACATACTGTGGTAAACTCAGTTTCTACTAAGAAAAGTAGTGAGAATATTATTCAGAATATTTTCTGCGCCTGCATATAAGTATTTCCCTTCACTGGCAGCTCATACCTGGCAGCCTGGACATTCACGTGTCATTACCATTAGGTTAGCCACTCTGATTCACTTGCAAAAAATATTACCTAAACTACATTTAGTACACTGAATTTTGAGATAGAACCTGCTCACTAAATATAAACTGTTCTCTGAATAGAAACCCGATTCTAAAACTATCTATCTTTGAAACTGTTTTCCCCTTAGCAATGGCAACAAACCAGCATACACCGTTAATACGGTTTCGTCGGTCAGTGAAAGTGTATGATGCTACAGGTAACTCAGTTACCTGCTGTACCTGCATGGCAGAGCAAGTGATAAAATCTAATCACTTAAGTTTTCTATTTGCAGCAATCTGCAAGAAAAGTGAAGTCATTTCACCCTAACTAACATTACTGCTTCACAGCAAAGCGACATGATTCAAGTGGTGGACAGCAAGATGGATTAGCTTCTGGAATTAAATACTCAATGACGGTAAATAAAAGAGCAGCCTGACCCACTTGTTCCCACTATTGTATTAAAGACAGAAGTCCCCAGGATTTTGAAAATATCTCAATTTCTCTTCTTGTCAACAAACCCCAACAAGCATCTTACATGAACAGAGCCACTAAGAAGGCCTGAATGAGGAGATAGAGCTGACAGAAGTGTAAGTGAAGGCCCAGAAAAATTTAATTGATTCTTGCTTGGGAGCTCAATTAAGTGATCCATATGTAAATATACAAAGCTCTTCTGATAAACTACTACATAAAACTACTACATCACTGTAGAGTTAAAAAAGCAAGGAATGTGGGGGGGGGGGGGGAAAAATCAAGATATCATAAAAGCAGGAACTTAATGTATTCGAAAGGCAGCTGACCTGCTTCCAATTTCACTAAGTAGCCAGGATGCTGAAGCAGAAGCCCAGATGGGCTCAGATTATTGTCGACTTCCTTTACTGAAAACCTCTTCCATTTAAACAAGTATATTCATTTAACTCTGACATGAAACATTAGATGCAAATGTAAGCTTTTTGAAACTGTAAGGTAGACACCTCTGTCTTTGCTACTTAGGCAGGCAACTCATCTGATGTAATGACTGCCTAGACCTGAGAATAACCAGGATCAGTCAGGAATCACACTATACATATATAGCTAGCCATCCAGACCTGCTGTTACTCATTAAAAGAAAAAGAAAAAAAAAAAAACCCACACCAAAGAGTCACACACAGCTTACCATCTTACCATCCTGACATAGGAAAAGGAAAGAATAATTACCCTCACAATCAAAGAAACTGCCAGAAATGCCAAGAAGCAGCCCTGGAACTAATTCAGAAGGGAAGACTGCATCATCAGCCCCAGTCTCTTGCACTATTAAATGGTCAAAGCAGTTATCTCAGCACTTAATTATTGCATCAATGATTTCAACCTGCTAGGAAAACCCCACAAATCAGTGCCCATTTCACACACACTGCTGGATCCCTTCTGTCCATGCTGTCTTCTTGTTCCTCTCTGACAAACACCTAGCTAAGATACCTAAGGAGCATATTTGAGTTGTAAAGCAAATATACAGCAGTCAGACATGCATGACTGCTCCTTGAAGGTATTAGTTCTAATTGCTGTGCTTAATGTTAACAGCAACTGCTCTTATTTTGGTAAGAACAGTTGCATCCCACTATATAACTTTGATACTGCCTATAGCCCTGGTAGATGAAAGCGCAGTGTGCAAGTTGAGACATCTCAGCCAAACTTGGAGCATGAAGAAACGAGTGGTTAAAGCCAGTGTTAAATTCCTGCATGTCAAGTGATAGACCTATTCAGGCACAATTTTTTTTTTTTATTCTAACAATATCACTAGAGAACATGAGGAATAATCTGCAATTTCTTCTATCCCTTCCTGGTATGCTAATAAAGCATTTTGTCTCCATGAATAACTCGACTAAGGAAAAACACCCCTCACATATTAAATGTATTCATGAAAATGAATTCTGTATACTAGAATCAGATGTTAGCTTAAATATTTTACAGCATCTCATTTTATTCATTCTAAGTAAATAATCTATGAACATAATTATATGGAGTTATATGAACAAAAAAAAAGAACAGCAGTGAACTGGCATGCAGCTTATACACAACCTGCTTAGAAGCAACCTTGCACTTGCAAGAAATCCTAACTCCTCTTAAAAAAAGTTATTGTTGAGTACTCTGGGCCTTCAGGACATTAAAACCATCTTTCTTTTACATGCTGACTGGAAGCCTGGCAGCAGCTGAAGCAATAAATATTGACAGCTAGCTGGCAAACAGCAGAGAGATACCAGCGCTCAGTCTCCAATTTCATCTGCATCAGCAAAGACAAAGCTAGAAGGGACAGTGTAACTAGGGCCTAATATGTTCATCTGTAATACTGCTCCTTTTGCCTGTGTTAAAACCCTGTTTGCACCTCAGTAACACTGGAGGATCTCTGAACTTATCTACTTTCCTGTATCGCCGTGAAAAATCTTCAATTATTTATTAAATCTCATTGCAACATACAGGTACATAGTACTAAAGATCTAACTCTAGCTACAAATTGTACTGCAAGAAGCTTGCAGCATCCAGTTCCATCCTTTCATGTTCTCGGGTAGCTCAGCTCCTTTTCCTCTCATTGATGCTTTCCAAGTTTCACATATGAGGCCACACACTGTTTAACAAAGGCTAAACAGTCAACCTACAGCAAACACAGGAGCTGTACACACAAAAAAGCTGTAGTTCCATCCTTTCATGTTCTCGGGTAGCTCAGCTCCTTTTCCTCTCATTGATGCTTTCCAAGTTTCACATATGAGGCCACACACTGTTTAACAAAGGCTAAACAGTCAGCCTACAGCAAACACAGGAAAAGCTGTATGCCTAAATACAGGACTCCTGACAGCACGTAAGAAAGGTAAGAAAGAATTAGTAAAGTGGATTTTAATTAAGATATTGTATTGGTGACAGAGTTCTACTTTTCCTCCAATTCTCATATCACATCCTCTACTTTGAAGCAGGATTACAAAAGCTGTAAGAAAATGCAGCTTAAAGGAAAATTAAAAGCAAAACAAACCACAGATTACAAAATTCTGTCTGTCTTCCCAATGGAAGAAAGGTATCTTTCCAGCAATTCACTCTGCAGTTCAGACAAACTGCAGACTGTTAGCTGCTTTTCAGCAGATTTCATCCTGCTGCCAAGCTAAACAGATTTTTTAAACTGAGATTTGAAACAATGACTTTAGTGTAACCCAAAGCGCTGAACCACTGAGTCAGACCTAGTTCTCAAAATTTCAGCTTATGATTTCATCTGAAGCTAACAGATTTCTACCCCTGCACAGACACACCTACGATTATGGTCTGTGTTTAGATCTGTAAGAATTCACCAACACCGTGTCATCGTTTTCTACAGCACACAGCTTTACTGTGGGGAGGAGTGGAGACATCCTCTACACTATAAACATTTGCCTGCTTTCAAAAGAAGATACAAATCAAAAACAAGCTTACCCTGTACTTCTAGAAGGCACTACCCTTAGCATGTTACGTAAACCAACACTCCTGGAGATTCTTCCTTCTAGCTTCTTGCAGGTTTCCCTTCCTCTTTGTCTACCACTGAACATATTTAATTTTGATGGTAATATCTGATTAACAACATTAGCAAGCCTTTCTATATGCCAGGTACTCCCCTTCGCATGCATCACTTAAAAAAATGCAAACCCTTTAGTACTCCACAGCAGGAAAAAGTACCACATAAAACCTTAATAACTCCCTTCCTCTTTGTCTACCACTGAACATATTTAATTTTGATGGTAATATCTGATTAACAACATTAGCAAGCCTTTATATATGCCAGGTACTCCCCTTCGCATGCATCACAAAAAATGCAAACCCTTTAGTACCCCACATCAGGAAAAAGTACCACATAAAATCTTAATAACTACCATAAAGCAGGCAGGTCAGTAAGAGATAAGCATGCATGAGCCAGGTCTATCGTGTACAGCACCTAGAAAGCAGCAATGCCCTGAGCTTTGGTTTAAACAGAGTAAACTCAGACTCATGCTCTTATGTCTCACGCTGTCAAGTTCATTTACATTATTTGAAAGACCTCAGTTTGGGCATAAAACCCAAGAAGTACTTAGTCTGTCCAATCAATCCTCAGTTTATTCAAGGGGGTGCCCTTGCCTAATTCTTTCAGTGGGTGGAACTGAAGCCAAAATATTCCTGAACTAGGTGGTAATATTCCCTATAGTCTTCTCACGTAGAGATGAGATAGGATAGCTCTCAAGCCTCACCATTCGTTCCTTTTTAGGATGAGCCCAAGCTCACCCCAGTGAAAATGCTCACCCTATACAGCTGGGAGAAAGGCAGTGAAGAAAGGGGGAAGTCCCCAAAGGCAGAGGAAAAAAAGTGATGGAGGACTGCAGCAGAAAGACTTAACAAGTTCATCCGTAGGGAGTTCTATCCATGGCATTTTATCCAATTTGACGCCACAAAGCACAGAACAAAGACACAGACATGGCTTTTAAATTTAGTAGATCCAAAGAGACATTTAAAAGAATATGGTTCTCATTCACTTTTAAGGATTTCACCTTAAGTGAAGGTCTTTCAAGGATGCATGTGGTGTCCTTTGGCCTTCTGAAAGCAAAAGCAATTAAGCACAAGACTCAGTTCTTGTAACAAAAAATTATTTAGAAGACCCATGAGAAAAAGCAAGCTAATCCATTGAACTGAAATTAATAATATTTGTCAATAGCACTGACAATCCCACTACAAACAAGGGGCAGCTTTTGCTGGAGACCCAAATTTTCACTTCTATGTCTCAGACCCAGGCTGCTATGGAAAAACAGAATGGGAACTCTAAAGGGACCTTGTTGTTTTCTTATGCTATTAATTCAGAAGCTGGGGCGAGATGATTATTGATATTTTGAAACACTTAAAGACCAACTGTAGCTTCCAACACAATTACATTCTGCAGGGCTAGGAAGCAGTACCTATGCTAAGGTACATAACTGAGTGTAAAACACTTATGCTTTATAGAATAACTTCAGTTCTCTATTACGTTGAAGACAATTTAATGCAGCTTTACTATGTGTGTCCTTCAAGTACTCAAAAGAAAATCCACTGGGCTTCCTCGTATTTTTTTCTGCAACCGCAGTATCTATCAAAACTAGAGAACTGGATAGAAAACATCTTCAATCTCTGAGGTAGCTTACTAGTCTGATGACGCTGTACCTACAGAAATACCATCCAAAAAACAAACCAAAATCCAACAACTCATTACCTGGAAGAAACAGCCTTTTCAACAGGAAGAGGTGGCAAAAGCTACCACCTGGAACACGTACAAGTCACAGCTAGGGAAGGTGGAACCCTGCGTTCCTCTGCCTTTAGCCAAGCCTCACTAACATGATGTGTGACCACTGGACCTGAAGGAAGGAACTCCCAAAGCATTCAGAACCCTCCTGAATCTTCAAGCTTATGGAAAGCAATCATGCAAGTCACACTAAGTAAATGCCTTAGAAACATGTTGTCCCATTTCAGTGTTAAAGCTGCACTCTGGTGCTTAGATCCAACCTAGGACATTTTTATTCAGTGCCAGAAGAATCCTGCTGCTGCATGCAAACTAGTATTGTCCAACAAGTAGGAGATTGTGAGACATGTCACTCTTTCTGCTCAGAACAAGGTATCAAAAAAACCTTCAACAGTACACCAAATATAAACATCTCACTTTCAGCAACAAACCAGCAGAGGAAATGGTATGCAAAATCCTAATAGTTTAATAAGAGATTATAACCCATTAAAGACATTATCCACCTTGTAACGTTGGTTTGGATATAGGACTTGGGTGTGTCACTCTCCCCTGCACATCATCTCCTAAATCTGCAGAAGGTGTGTAACTGACACATCAGTTTTTAAGCACAGATAAGACTAAGACATTCTGACAATATCATAGCATGGCCAAAATTTACATTTGTAGTTTTTCTTAAAGACTAAGTACCTGAGGATCACAAGCCTACTTTCAGATTTTATTTAAGAATTCATTTTTAGTCATCATGGCAGCAACAAACTGAATTATAACAGCCTTAAAAAGGCAAATAAAATACTCCCCAAATTATGGTGGTTTAAAAAAAATCCAACTGCTTTTGAATTCTCACTCCCTTGTTACACAGATACGCAGGGGACAATGCTATAGCATTCCAAATTCTGCAGCTGGTTACATCTCAGTTAAAGTGATTCTCTTCAAATAGCTTGATAACATTTTCTTTAATTGACAGACCTCTGAAAACACTCAGAGAAATTATAACTTTTGAGAGTTGCATGGTTTATTCACTTGCAGATGGTCACACGGTTACTAGGCATACACATGCTAAATATATGGTGTGCTGTCACGGCAGCAGGTCAGTTCCGTACAAGCTGCTTGTATTAAATTTCTTCTATAAGTGACATTAGAGTTTAGCTCTGCTACAGCAAATATAGGAAGAGGCCTCCCATTCCAAACAACCATCTGAAGGGAAAAGCTATGCCAACAGAGTACTAAGTACGCCAGTGCTACTTTAACCCATTTACTATTTTAAAACAGCCATGTAAGCCTTGCATTTATGTTATCTATATTATGAATTTTTAAGATTCAAAGCTCCAAAGCTAATTGGTTTGTCTTACACTCTTGCTGTGAAAATTTAAGGAAAAGGTCACAAGATTATGGTCTATAATATGCAATGAGTAAGTCTGATGAAATGCAAAACAGTCCATATTATTAACTGGGTAGGGATATTCAACTACATCTGAAATACCTTATGGGTTTATTAAACCAACTGGGTACATAGTAACTCCTGGAACACATTTTAAGTATGACTGCATACTGTTCTAACAATTTCATAACAGATGTTCTCTATAAAAGATACTGACATATAAAAAACCCCACACAGTGTCTGTACATATATTGACATATACAGAAATACACACGCTGGCATATAAAAAGTACAAACAAATGTGAGTTGTCAAAATTAATGGAGCACATACTAGAAATATTTTATCAACCTCTGTCACAATGCTTTCCTATGTCATACTACAAAAGAGGATAGCACTACAGAATGCCAGCCTAATGGGGAAAGGAAGGCAATCTCTTCCAAGAGCTGCCTACAGACTAACAGAGGGGGACATAGCAGATGATGTGTTTCATGGCTTTAGACTGCTGCCTTGGAGAATGCTAAAATAAAGGGAAGTAGGCTTGATCACAAAGGTCGAGACAGGTCAGAAGTACCTGCACTCTTCTGGACGAATATACATTAATCCTTTTCTCCTGATGAGCACAGAGGAAAGCCTATCTCAAGCAATGATCAGTAAGAGTGTATCACAGTAAGCTTCAGCACTGAAGTTGGAGACAGGGGGAATCATACAGACCTTTGGTAAATATTTAGGCAGCTACTCTACATAAAAATGTCAGACTGTTGCTACTCTAATGAAACTATATGCTCAGTGGCTAGTCTAAAGTTCTCATGAACCTACTTAAGTTGCAATTGCACATTTGTTGCATATTATAAGCACATCCTGATGCTGTTCTTAAGCGGAAACTTCATGAGATTGCTCATACATCACTGGTTCTCCTTTTCCACTCGATGGGGAACACCTGGAAACCAGACAGAACTACCACTGGTAACTGAACTATCCACAAGACAGATATGCCATGGGCATATCAAGAGAACAAAGAGACAAAGGTACAGGTATGGTGTAATAAATGGTTGCATTATGAGTAGATGATACTTTAAACTAGCTCATTATTCAGAGTAATTCCTTAATTAGTCAGCAGAACACACTAGCATTTATCAAATAATACACTGGCAGAACAATACAGACTACTAAGTTTTTTACAGAAGTATTATAACACTTGCAATTTTAGTTACTCAAAGGTTAAGCATCAAACTGTCTGAAGTCCGGTTATACCAGTCAAGTTTCATTTTGACACTGTACTTCTGTACTTAGGGACCACATTGAGGGCACCAAATCATCTCTAATATAGGAGATTTTTTTTTTAATGAACCAGGAGAAACACATTAGCTACACAGAGAATATGTAGTCATATAGTGTCGCACAGAAGCACATGACAGATATTTTATCAGGTCAAATAGCCTGATATTGACTACGCGCTAATACACAGCAGTACTCTGACAGCTTTAACATCAAATCCGGGCCATCTCTGTACTTACAGGTTTTTACACAGCTGCTGGTAAGAATTCCCCACCCCCCAGCTCATGGGAGCACAGAAGCTGTCATTGCAAAGAAAAAAATAAAACCAACCCACATCTTCACGAACGTACTTCACCTCTGCATAACCGTCAAAAACGTGAGCCTAGCTGAATGGTGATGCTCCAACTGTTTACTCCTCCTGAACTTCCTTTGACTTGATACTGCTCAAACATTTAAGCCATCACTTCCTTATCTCCATCAGACGAACCCATTTTTTTTTATTTACATCTTACTTGAAATCTTTTTCCATCTTGATGACTTATGTGCCACTCTGACATGCTGTTAGCAAAGCCACAGCGCTGAAGAACGCCACACAAAAAAAAGTAGCAGCACATTAGAAGTACACAACACTCAACATGTTTAGAGCAGTTTATACTGGATTCCTTCACCAAAGAAAAAAACCCCACACATAACTAAACCCAAGATTTTCACTGATAAAAGCCACATAAGAGTAATGAAATAACCCAACCAGTGACCTTCAATATGCAGACTAAACTAGGAAACGGGATCAACTAATATAACTTGTCTACAAATACCATGCTTCTCATCCTTCTAATTAACATGTTTCTGACTGCACCAGTAAAAATGTAGCTTCCAAATTTTACCAAGAGTAAAAATTAGAGAAACAGTGTTTCTACTGCAAGCAAATAATATCAGGGTCCTACAGAGAAAAGTTAGTCTTGCAGATCATACAAAACATATTTTGACTATGAACAACAAATGGTCAATATTATACAAAGCATTTGAAAACACTGACCTTGGTGGAGGACTTGGAATGAAGTTATCTGCAACTGTTTGGTGCATTACAGGTTACTCTTATTTCAGAAGCAAACAAAGTCAACAACAGAAATCACAACCTACCTAACATGATTATGCAAGCTATGCTTTTATTGATCATGCAAAACTACACAGATGCTCTGTTTTTTAGATCATACAGTAATTGTTTTGTTTCTCCAAAAGTGTTGGTACATAATTGGTCAGTTTGGGAGCAACTACTTTTTAAGACCCCAGATGAAAAAAAGGGACAAAAATCTGTTCATACCCAGCTCACTGATCTGGAACTTTATTCATGAGAGCATGAGAAGATAAACCAGAAATAGAAGGGAAGACATTAAGTAAAAAAAAAAAAAAAAGATACTTACTGAGAGTAGAATTCAGAGATTTTCTCTTTCGTCCTCACAAGAAAAACCCTAGCACTTCAACAGATAAATCTGACAGAAAAAACATCATTTACGCACTGTGAAGTAAAATGAATGAAAGTTCAAAATGAAAAAAAAAAAAACCACAGCAGAGAAAGGAGGCAGAAATACTTCTGGTTTACTTGCAACTATCTCTCAAAAAATTTTATAACAGTTTGTAGCTGAAGTCTGACATATTCGCTCTTCCAGATCCTCACACCAAAAATCACAAGCAACCATTCGCATTGCTTCATTTTAGCCAAGTCACATGGCATGCCATACCTCCTCTCCCAAACGCTGTTCTGCCATGTCACGCTGACAAAGAACAGGACAAGAGACTGTTAAATCGCACCGAGGCAGAGAGAGGAGGATTAAGGCATTTGCACCAGGCTCAGAAAGCAATCAACCAACATCAAAAGCCAGGCAAGGCACCAATCTTAAATTTCCTCAAGAGCAAAACACTCAAGGCAAGGCATGTTTACTAAAAAAGTAACATTTGCAGCTAAAGCAACAGATTAGCAGACAAGCTTGGAGGCACGGAAATCCTCCAGATCACAATTTAAAAGTTTAAATTTAACCTACAGGTATCAACTGGAGAACTGTAACCAAATGCAAAAAAGCAGCACTCACTAGATAATTATTCCTTATTTTTTTATCTTGAATATTTGCAAACAGCAAGAGCTGATGGAAGCTGTATTTGGCAGAATACAACTTTGCTAAAGCTAAGGCTTCTGAGAGTCAGGCATCCATTGGATGAGGTCAAATTACGACAGAGTAGACACCATCCCCATCCTCACCCAACCGTTAGCAGCACCATGAGATCTGGATGCCAGACAGTTCAGAAGCCTCTGTCAGACATTAAGATCAAAACTAAAAAAAAAATTTACCTAATTTTCCTAATTTGTTAAAGGCCAACACTCTCTTCTTAGAATGGAGACATCAGTCTAGACCACAGAAATTTTGGAACTACAACTTTCACCGAAAGCCGCAAAGTCCATTATAGTCTAACCATCCCAATGAAATATGTAAAAAAAATTTTTTTAAGGATGACTGATCTATATTTGTCACACACTAACTCCTACCTTTAAAAACAATTCATGCAGAAAAGCTTGCTAAATCAAAGAATCTTAATATATTTTCACAATGCATAAATAAGACCAGACCACATTTAATAAAGTAACAAATGGAAAAAAAAGAAGTTGGGGGGTGCTGACTGCTATTTCTTTTACTGGAACACATCAAATAGTTTAGTACTCTTCTGCTAAAGACCTGAAGAAAAACTGAAACAGGAATTCACAGCTACAAACCACACGAGACCAAGCGATAAGACATACCCACCTCAAAATGCAGGTGCACTGCCATCCACATCTCGCTAGTGAATAATCGCAACTGAACGTATTAGCTCAGCATCTCAAAGACTTAATAATGACAAGTATGACTCTTAAAACATGTTCTCCATTAAGAAAAAGGTTTGCTCTGTTTAGATACTAGAATTAAAGAGCTGTTTTCTGACACCATGGATTCCAAGTGGTAGGGATAAAAAATAAATGCTTTCGCTGTGTGGGTATCGTAACATGCCACTGACGTACAGAGCTACATCAGACTGGTTTAAAAGTAGCCTGCATACATCCACCTACACGTCTACCCCAATACAGCTTTATCTTTGATCTACGAGGGGATCTGCAGAATTCTAGCTAAACGGACTAAAAGACTATTTTCCTGAATTTGGTCTCTAATGTGGAAACATCAAGTTAGTAGTATTTTTCCCACCATATGCTGTTCAGCACAGTACCTTAGCAAGTCTTTCAGACGACAGCGTTAAGATAAGCCAAGGAAATTGGTGTACATGAAATCCAGGTAAGGCCTATCAGCTTCTAACATGTCTAAACATACTCTACAAGCCTGGGCAAAGAACCTCCTGGTTTTAGATCTCATACACAAACTGCCTGAGACCAGCAAAACAACACTACAACCCAGAAACGCCTTTTAAAGACCAATTATGAAAACACTATGAACATTATCTTCCCTCATTATCCAAATGACTGAGTACCTCTAGATCCACTGCATCTCCCTGTGGGCAGAGTATGAAGCCGGGCAGCAAGAGGGCCGAAACCTCCTCTAATAGGCACAGCAGACAAAGCAGGACAGAAGGGCTGGCCAAGTGCTGACTGGGTGGGAGGGCAGCTAGTGTGCTCCCTTTTCTGCCACTAATCTACAGCTACAGCTCCCTCGATCTTCACCGACGTCCTGGAATTCCAGAACAGCATCTCAACTCACCGGTGCATTCTGGAAATTAAGAGGGGCAATGAAACGGCAGATCAAGAGCGACATTCATTAGACTGAACAGCAAGACTTCAATATTTATGGCAGCTCTCAGACGAAAATGTACAGCTTTGCAATGAATGATTGCAGACTAGTTCTCTAAACAATGATAATCCAATTAGGTATCACTCATTTAGACAGACACATTACTTTAATTATGCTCAAACTGTCTCCTATTGCTGAAATTAAAGTTAAAAAATTTAATTTAGTACAGGAATATAGCAGAGAAGAAAGACAAAGACTTAGATAAAAAGCTTACATGAATGCCAAAAAAGAGGTGGTTCCGGCACACTTGGGAACCATCAGAACTTGTTAGTATTTTTTGCCAAACATGGTCTTATGCTTTTTTCCCCCCACCCCAGTATTTCAGAAAGTTTTGCTAAGGCAATGTGTGTATTGACTACAATACAGCCAACATGCTGTGTTATAAAGAGAGACAATAGTTCTGACCGATGTGTATTGAAGAAAACACATTCACTACCATGGGAACCCCATCAGAATTCACCAATGCTTCAAGTAGTCTACAGGAAACTTTTCTGTGCTAGATTACCTCTCCTAATAATCTCTACACTAATACTTCTAAGGTAGATTTATAACAGAGAAGAAGTACACAGGCAATGTCACTGGCTTACAGCATTTTCACCTAAATAGACCTAACAGACACAAGGAAACAAAGAATACCAGCACAAGTTCTCCACCACTTACGCCACCACTACAGCCAAGGATATAGCAGGAACATTGTAACTAATTGTAAGCAGAGTTAATGAAAGTGGGAAAAACAAGGTAAAAAAACCAAACCACACACAACAAAAAAACAAGAATTACAAGAGATGTAATAGATTCAATTGACAGCTGGCTTCATCTAACCTGGTCTAGAAGTCTTCCCTGGAGTAACTGTGTTGTAACAAACTAAACCATACTGAAGTGATGCCTCTGCCAAGCTTTTTGGGATGCTGAGCTCTGACAGGAAGAGAACCAAGTTCCAACTCCCCATCTTTAGTTCAATTGCGACTCAATATATGTAAGAGCACCAGCAATACCAGCCACAGCAGACTAGAGTTAATTTAAACATTAAACTACACAAAGGACCTGTCTAGTTACTGCCGATTACAGGAAAAGCTCAAGAAATCTTCCAGCACATGCAAGACATTAACATACAGTTAAAACTGCTTTTCTCACTTCCTGCGTGGAGGTAGTGCCTAAAATCCACCTGGAAGTAGAGCTCAAACATTATCAGGAGACTATTTTTAACTACATCTTACAGGGTCCAAGTCAGTCTTCTGATGATGGTCTGCAAACTCAAACACTACAGAATAAAAGCATTTCTTACAAGGTTGTTTGGTTTTGGGTTTGTGTGGGTTTTTTTTTTTTTTCTCCTCAGGGTTTGAGATCAAAACCAGGACCTGAAAATGTCAAGGTAGTTTTGTTAAACCCCAGAATAAACAGTTATCAACCCAAAAAGAAAACAAACTTTCCCTAAAAAACATTTTACAAGTTGAAATAATAACATATCTACATTTTCTGCCAGAAGACAACAGCAGCCAGTATTTCTATACCTAGCATTAGCTCCTGAGCCTGGACATTACACCAAACAGCTAGTTGTATCACACTTACCAGTGAAATCCAATTTTAATCAGCAAAAAGCATAGCAACTTGGCACATAATTTTTGGGGTTGATGAACTTCAGAGAAAAGAGATACTCTTCTACAGCATTCCGAACAAAAACATGTCTTCCAGAAAACATGGAATAAATCACATAACAAGCAGCATCCTGAACGAATGGTACATCAGGTTCCTCCTGCATAGTAACAAGATACAAGCCGCTTTCTGGCTACTTTAAGTAGCTGTTGTCAAAATCCTGAAGGAAAACATCTATCTGTAAATCCTACCAGAGGTGGGCTGAAGCATTCATGGTCAAGATCAGACTCTTATCTTTGAAGAATTCTTACCTACTCCTTTCTTCCTCCCCTCTGGCCCAAACACCGACACATCTCTGTGGATGCACTACACGAAACCCAGTGATTGGGCTGGCTGTCCCTTCACTGCTCCAATATTGCTAACAGATCAGACTATTTTAAGATAAGCTAATTATGCAAGAGAAGTATCTTATAAGTCATTAAGATTAAGCAGAAGAGACCACGACGAATTAAAAGCAGTG
>NW_010253271.1:0-9331 GCF_000690775.1 Eurypyga helias | reverse complement strand
ATCTCAACTATTCAAGATAAGAAGCCTGGAGGATTCCTCGTCAGATTGCAACTCCAAATTTTAGTCTGTACTTACTTTCTCCTGCTTCTAACAGTTGTAACAAGCACAAATGAAACCTCACACGGAGGTCTGTTGTTCCTTACACCTTCAGAAAATTAGTCATTCAAGCCTTTAGGAGAACACCACACCAAAATCTCTGTGGCTTGCTTGTAGGCATTATCTACATGTGTGCAAGACAGACAGCTACAGAAACAAACCTAGACGCCTTAAAAGAAAAATTCTCAGATTAAGGGTGAGTTTGTCGCACAAAAGCTTTCAAGATTCCCTTCAAATGCATGATGGAAAAACAGGTTTAAACCTCTTTTGAGAGCTAGTCAGCTAGTGTCTCCAGCAATATAGTGGTAGGTTTCATTACTGAACAATTCGGCCTTTAAAATACCACATTTAGAACAAAGTCCTGAATAAAACACAGGTAAGAGTCTTACATGGAGGGGTGAGGAGACAAAGTCCTGAATAAAACACAGGTACATGGAGGGGTGAGGAAAGGGATTTTAAAGAATTTTTTTTAATATCTCAAGAACAAAACAAGATATTCCCCCCAGTCTTTGGTGCCCCATCCTAAGTGCCCCACCCCATCTTTTTTTTGGGGGGTGGGAGGGGTGGGGGTGAGGATTAGACACAAGGTGTTAAAACAGAAAAAGCTAACCAGTTTCTAGACAAACAAGTCTAACTTTCTCTGATGCAAATACACTCCCACTCTCCGACCTCCAGAACATGTGCCCAAGAGAAGCAAATTGCTGCCCAAAACTATATACAGTTTATAGTCCAAAGGTTGGGAAAGGGAAGAGGACAACGAGTTGCAAGCTAAACCCATCAAGTTTCTATTCTAGATCACAAGAATCAAATCCCAACTCAAGTGCTGCACAGTTAATTCCCTGCACAAACACCCCCAAACGGTCACAGAATTTTGCAAACAGCACCCTGACCAGGCTCTGGGTAGAAACACATCACACATGTTCTACACAACCACCTTCCCATACACTTTTACAAACATCAAAATGAAGATCTGTTTGAGATTTAACTTTATTCTGCTGAAGGATTGAATCACAGCCCAATACGACACTGAGATCAAATCAAATACATAAAAAGCAAAACAAGTTAAAGAATTGAAAGCAGAGTTTTAATTCACCCTACCTTTATTTTCATAAAATTAAATAAAAACACTTAAGAAAACAACACTGTTAGCTGATATAAGATTAGGGCATTATCAGTAATGGCACTAAAATCTTGAAGACAGAACTGCCTATTACCAACAGTTTTCTGAACCCACTTTTCTAGTAAAAGGAGGTTTATGTGATCACAGCCTATTCTCTCATTAACAGCTTCTGATTTAATTGGCCAGTTTCAAAGAAGTGCAACAGTAAATTTTTAAGACTTTATAAAAAGCGCTGCAGAATTTTTGACCTGGCAGTTGCACACAGCCCCTGGGCAAAGCACCTAAACACAGAGAGCAGGGAGGCTGCAGTCAGCAGGCACCCGCACTCAGACCAGCCACAGCTAGGGCCATTTGAGGTATTTAAATAACTTCAGAGAAACACGCTGTCTAGGGAGGTACTCTGAAGTGTCAGGGGATAACAAGAGAGTCAAAAAAAAAAAAAAAAACAGGGAAACAGAAGCTCTGTAAACTTTATTACTTTCAAAACCACTACTTTACTTTTACTATGCAGACTATTTTTAAATTCACTTCTACTGTATCTCCAAGCTATATTTTAAATATCGTAAATAAAATGGGCTATAGTACACATAAAAATTTTCATACACATCTTGTCTTTGTTCTTCTTTCTTCCCCATACCATGCTTCATGTGCTCCTCAGCAGCCCAGCCATAAAGCTGGAATCTTTTCATCTCATGCAATCACACTGGTTATGCTTGCCTAGAGCCAATATTAACAGGACAGCCTACAGATCATTTAATGACTTCCACCCCCTCTTAGACAAAAAAAAATCAGAAGGTGAAAAGAAAAAAAGAATGGCAGCAAAACCCAACAGCACCCAGCAGTAACATCAAGTTGGTCGTTGCGTGGGCTTGTTCTAAAGTACTTCTGCAGTCCTGCAGCAAGACCTGATGGTTAGAAGCTCCACCAGGACCTTAACTGCTGCACAAGCAAGTTCCATCACCAGAGGGTGCTGCAGGGGCTCACAACATGACTACACGGTAGATTTGGGCTTGGATCATAACCCTTTAACAAGGGACAAGTCCTTTTCTCAGCTTCAAAATAAAAAAAGTTGTTTTTCTTGGGTCTCTGAGTAGCCGTAATAGTTCAATCACCACTCTTCTGAAATGAATGACTTATTTTCTGACAGCATCCGATGCAAGTTTTACATAAGCACCTTCTGCTAACACACTATTCACTGTAAATGCACATGTACTTGACAACAGAGCTCATGGACTAGTTCTAGGGCATCCTTAAAAGAGAGCTATAACAACAAATACGTCAGCACCAGGCTTAACTTGACAGTGCAGGAGTCCATCTCCTCAGCAAAAACATATGGGGAACCTACAAATAGAGGAAAAGGCTGCAACCCACTGAACTAGAGAAGTCTCATATATAGGGCGTGCTAAAAGTGTCTGCAGAAAGACTTACTGACAAGCAGCTAGTGGGATGCTGTGGGCTATCCAGTTACATTTCACCTCGCTGTCAATCCAAACTCCAGATAAGCAGGTAAAAGACACTTCAACAGGGAGTCACTAGGAGCATCCTTCAGAATGCCAAGACTGTAGTAATAGTTGAAATTTTAAACCCTCCCATAACCCTATTTCATTTCCTGAACAAATCATTAAAGTACTTTCCTCCTATTCTGCATAAAGCATCTAAATGACCCCAGTATCCAGGAGTATTAACTCATGTTTTAAAATCCAGACCTTTCTTTCATTTGAACATCACATTTGCCTAGTTCCTTGAAGCTACTGAATTAACAGTGATGAACAAAAACACTGACTAATAACTTGGGTGTTTTTAAAGGAAAAGAGTCATTTGACAATTATCTTAGGATAACTTTTGTTGTCTCCTCCCTCCCCGCAAATTTCAACTCATTAAATCCATTATACAGTCGGGGAGTCTTCTTGAATTTCTGTATCCTTTGTTGAGAACAAGAGGAGTTCTGTAGTTCTGTCAGATCTTGTAAAATAAAATAATTTCTAATTTTCAGTTAATTGATAGTTTCCCATTACTTCTTTGACAGCTAGTCAGCAGTTTCCAAATTTGTGACATAGAAAACAACAAGCAGCTACTTAAAATTCAATATTATTTCATATTCATGAATTATTACAAGTTCTCAACACTCCTCATGTATTTTCAGAGTGTTAATAACTAGAACTTATGCAACATACACCCATACTCTGTATCTCCAATATCCAGTGAATACCTGCCTCCACCTACTGACCACATCTCTCTTCAGCCATCCAGGATTTTGTCTCCTTCCCCTGAAGAATTCCTAATTTAGTTCTTCCTAATGGAAACCATTAATACTTTTACTGCTGGCACCTTTTTCATAATCGAGCCCAACATCTCTCAAAGTAAAGATCTTCCTGTATGTTTAAGTGACAAAGCTTTAAATCCCAAAAGCCAACTAGCCAAGCTAATATGTATTATCAAACCCAGACTAACAAACATAATTTGACAGCCTATAGGCTCAAAAGTTGTAGCAGAAAGTGCTTTTCACTTGATATGTATGTAAGAGAGGAAACAGTGCACCTCTTGCCATATCTTTTTACTTTGCTCTCCCTTACCCTGAACAGTGGGCTTCTGAGCATAAATACAAGACGCCCAAATTGCAATTAAAAGCCTTCTATCATTACACAACAATTTTAACACCTTCAAGGAAAAACCACAATATCGTTACTGAAAAATTGAGTTTATTACCCTCACTGCATGACAACATAATGAAGCACAGTGATGATGGAACATCCCATTTTCTCAAATACTCTCAGAAGTCTCAGTGCTCCGAAAGCTCACTCTGGAAAAAGCAACAATTTCGAACTACTGTATGCACCAACTTTTCAGCAGTCATTCTCGCCAGCTTACAGTTTTTTAAAACAGGATGCATGCAGTCATATCAGGAAGAGGGCAGTTGCTGTGAAAGAATGATACCAAAAACAAGATGTCCTTTATGTTGATAACCTCAAACAGTGTTTCTGAGCTATACTACACGAGTTTTCCACAAAGGCAAGACGGCCAATTAAATACAACGCAAAGGATCTGGAGAAAGATGCCCACTTAATATCACTGTCACTTTTTTGGAGAGCTGAGCAAAAAAAATTCTAACTTCTTCCTCAGTCTCCCGGACTCAAGCACTGCAGATTCTGCGTGATTCAGGGGGGGGGACAAGTGACCTTATCCTGGACACCTTTCAACAGCTTCCTCAATGGACGCTGCCAAGGCAAGTCTGTTCTGCCCTTTACAACCCCTCATCTTTTTGTACGTGTGTGTATATCTAAGTCTCTCAAGGTTCAACTACTTGCTCACTCTTCTTCTACAACTGTTTGCAATTCTTCCATATTGCATCTTTTTACAATACCTTCCTACTCATTGTAAGTGATACTAGAATGATCTCCTCTGAATCCTCTCAACCCTGTATGCCAATAGCTTCAAGAAAGAAACGTTGAACAGCACAGTTAGAGACGTGCTTATGTAATTATATAGCCAAAAGTTTAATAACTTATCCCCCTTGACCTTCCAAACATTAAGTGATCACAGCAGGTTACAAGAACGGGCCTGTGTACATTGGTACAGCACTCAGTACTGACACGGCAAGTATTACTGCAGTTATCAAGATGACATATCCGCTTTACATATTCTCACAGGTCTATGGTTAGCTTTCAAACAATAAAAATAACATTAGTCCAATCCACAAAATCCTAAATTACAGTGTTGGAAGCAATCTGGTTTTCAAATGAAGCTGAGTTTCAAAAACACTTGAAGGGATTTAAAGTAAATGGAAGGGGGGAAAAAAAATCCTTCCCCTCTGTTATCATCATAAAAGTATCATGAGCACAAACCCATCCCAACCCTTTTAAAGGTGTTCTCCGACCACTACATTGAAGGCAAATACATTTTTCTCCCAGCTGTTTAGCACTTTATTTAAAAAAATAAAAACGCACAGTAAAAGATGCTTTGTCATCAATGCCTGGTAAACAGATACTTAAAGCAAGCACCTTTCCACAGCCATGCTTGGCTGATAATTCCTAACACTTACTTTTTTATCTTAGCATGCCTAAAATAGGCATGCAACAATACTTCGTTATTACTGGTGAAACCCAGCTGAGCACAAAGCAACACAGAACACACTCTTATGTCTCTAGGTTGGCCCGTAAGGACTTCACCGTAATTCAAAAGCACTTTGGGGACAGAGACAAATATAACCGGGAGACCTACCTAATTAAGCATCACTAACATTTTGAATATGAAGTAGTTAATTCCCTGAAAAATAATTCAATTAATCACACTGTTATTAAGGATGTATTTTCTCCTCATCATATAGATAGACTTGTACCATTACAACACGTGGGGAACAAAAAGCACAGTGCTTTCTGTAAAAAAATTGTTCTGTATTCCCCTGAATCCGAATGCTGGGGAGAAAAAAAAAAAACCTTGCCACAAAATTTAGCTGTCTTTACCCACCAGTCATTCCTGCCTAATTCTTCACTGCAGCCTCAGATTAAAGGGAAAAGGAGAGAAGATTAACATATAGACCATTTTAAATACTCCAACTCAAGACTAGGGGAGCAGGGATTGAAATCTCAGGAACAGAGTTGTCTTGGAAGACATTAATTCCTCTTTAGTGTCAAATGGAAATGAGAGTATACAGTACAGGGGTTTATGTTCCTACAGACTCAGATATGAGTTAAAGATAAAGAAGTCAAGAAAAATTCCCCCAGAACCATTCAACAGAAGCCTAAACAATACAGTTGATAAGGTACTCCTTAGTTTTGTTTAATACAGAAGAAAAAAAAAATCCCTTCCTTTCAACTCCATAAGCAGTAATGAGTCTGCACCGGTGAGAGGGGTTGGAAGGCGTAGAAATGTAGATCAGATGCTTACTTTAAAATAAACAAAGCCAACTATATTATTGCAGGCTAAAAAAACTTAACCCTCCGTGGCATTATTTATTAGCTAGTACCCTACCACAGAACACATGCTGGGGGCAGGGAGGGTTAACTGTCATATCACACAGCTGAAGTCTGTTTTTAACTCTTTGTAATACTATTCTGTTCATTCACTAGCTACTACATCAATGACCTAAAATGTGTTTTGATTAGCTGCTCAAAAAAGTTCCCGTACTGGAAGGTAAACAAAATTAACTTGGGGGGGGGAAAGGGCAAAAGAATGTCTTGCTGTAATCTTACAAACTTCAGAAGACACCAAAACCGCCTTATAAAAATTCAGGGGAAAAGCCAGCTATATTTAGCTATTTCAGGATCTGACTGCACCTTGGGAGACTTTATTCATTTCACATGGTAGGAGAAGTAGTGAAACTAAGGCCAGATTGAGTACCACTTCAGTAACACACTGGCAAGTCCATTCAAATAATTATTGCATCCACCTTGCAGCATCAGCAGTAAAGTATACAAGGGCGGAGGGGGGTGGGGGGGATGAGGAAAGGTGCATCTATTTTCCCTACTTCACCAGAGCTGAAGAAACCAAATCTGAACACAAGACAACAGGTACCAAACTCACCCACAGTATCACGGACAGAGACTGTGATTTTGGTTCCATGTGACAAAGTGAAGAACACATTATTACACCTGTGGAATAATAGCCTTCAAATCCAAGAAATGGGAGAACTTCTGACGTACCAAGTGGTTTTATTTAAAGAATTTATGCGGCACATACATTGCCACGATGTTCAAATGAATTCAACGTTTCGTTTCAGTGAGGAGGCAAAGCACATCCCAGTGTTTTGCAGACATTAGCAGGCTGCTGTCATGACTGAACAGGCCCAAAAAGCAAGTTTTACACTGAGCATTTGATCATGGGGTCTGTAAAATAAAATTAGGAATTTGGTGAGGTGACTAAAATGTGCTAATGTCAAAATCTAGAAAAGATTTGGGTTTTAATTTTACCTGAAACAGTCTCATGCAAGGCACAAAAACTCCAGTTATTACAAATTCAAGGTATTTCTTATTTGGGAGAAAACCCCCTTAGCTCACAAACACATACAGGTCTGCACGTTACATGGCATTATACCACACTCCTACTGTCAGAAAACGAACCAGTCGCGTCTCCTTACGCACGGCACAACTAGGACAGGCAAGGTAGCGTGGCATTGTTCACAGACTCCCAGGGTGCTTCCAGTCTCCCTGGAGCAGTGCTTGGGCCCAGAACGACATCAACAAGTTATCCAAGAAACTTGGCTAACGTTCTAAAACAAAGCCTGTAAAAGCTCTGCTGCCCACATTAACCAGTTTAAGGTAAACCGCATAAACTTCAGCTCACATAAGGTTTCTAAATAACATACATCTTCTGCCATAATAAGCCATTTCATTCTTCAGAAAGGCTTCAAGCGTTAATTCAGCCCAGTCCCCCTTATCATCCTAGTCCAACATGACTCTGTTCTGTAGATCATCCTAGTCCAACATGACTCTGTTCTGTAGATCAATTTACCTAGCTTCATAAAATTTGATGTCCACTTATTTCTTCATCCCTTGTTTCACAAAGCGACTAATGTCATGTGAAAATACAGGAACCTAACTCCAGATATCCACACACATGCAAAGCACCCTATGGGCTCACTCCTTTAGAGAGATGAGGGGTGAACACATTGGTTTAAATATACACTTAAAAAACGGAGCAAACCAAGCAAACCCACAAGCTAAAGGCTAATATGTTACTACCACAGTTTACAATCTGTGAATGCCTTCTCACAAATAAACCATCAGAAATGCCAGAATACCAGAACTGGTTTAGACGAGCTGCAGTGGCAGACAGACTGCCTTCTGCACTAAAACTGTTCCTAGGTCAATCCCATCCCGCTCATTGAAGGATTCTTCTCGTTTACTGATGATACTCCTCTACTACTACCAGCAGACTGCATCAACTACAGATTTAGAAAAGGACCATGGAGGAGAAAAATAACTAACCAGGGCACTGGGTTGTCTTCCTTCCTAAATTCCAAACTGAATGCCCACAGTCAAATGAGGTTCATGTCCCACTGGCCAGCACAACTATAATCCCTTAACATCCTGTTCTGTTCTCTCATTTTTGCTTTCCTAGCTAAACAGTATAGAATTGTAAAATATTATTTTGTAATTATGCCCTTTAGTGATCAAAAGTGTCAAATTACATCCCTCATTACAATTCCTCTAAATTATGTAATTGATAGATGTCATTTTGCACATATTCTAGCTCCTAAATTAAAAAGATAGTTTAAAAGAGGAAGCTCACACTTCCCCCCAAATGCAAATCGCTTGTTAAAGGGGAAAAAACCAAAGATTACATTCTTACATGTAACAGGTAGACATAAGTATTTTAAATAATTTCAAAACCAGATAGAATACCTCATAGGAATGTTGCTCTGACACCTTTGGCACAGGTTGTTTTAAACACTAGCTAGCGATAACAACAGAAATATCTACGGAAATATAGATACCTAGTTCCTAAAACAAAAAAAAAGACTTGCATAAGGGACAGTCATGTGTGGACAGTTAACATAATTAAGTTGGAAAGCTTACAGCCTTCCTTACGCTGCATAAAAATTTACCAGACTCTGAAAATAGTTTAAGATAAATACTATCCACATTGCCGATTCCACACCAGACAGCATTTTTTTCCTTACTACTGTTTACAAATTGACCCTTTTTGCTGCTCCTTTGCACTTCCCAGAACCCCCTTTACGCCACTGTCCGTAATAGATTTAGTCTTTGCGTGACGATGGGACAGAACGGGGTTTGCACTACGAAAATCCCTCTTCTTAAATTGTCTTTTTTCGCCTATAGCCCTCCAGTTTCTCAAGCCTGAAATTAATCACCTGTCAAACAAGTCACCACGGCTTAGTTTTTCTCAGCAATTCCATTCCCTTCGCCACTTGGCATCTCGAGAGCAGGTAAAAACGTATTGGAAAAATACAGCTCCGTAAACTCAAAGAATTTACCGTCCTTCTAGTGACCAACAGAAGAGCCTCTTATCCCCATGACTTCAGCACAGCGCTGGCGAACACAGAATCGCACTCTCCGCACAGCACAGCTGCCCCTTCGCGCTCTCCCTCCCCCGGACAGAGCCACCCTCCCGCCCGGGGAGCGGCGGTCAGTCCGCGGGGCACAGCCACCCCTCCGA
>NW_010253270.1:733-1531 GCF_000690775.1 Eurypyga helias | reverse complement strand
GGGGGGGGTCTATGGGTGATTTATGGGGCAGAGCAGGTGTCTATGGGGCACAGCAGGGGTCTATGCAGGATCTATGGGGCACGGTGGGTGCCTGTGGGGGAATCTATGGGGCACAGCAGGTGCCTGGGGGGTATCGATGGGGCAGAATCTATGGGGTTCAGGATGCCTATGGAGCACGTGTGATCTATGGGGCACAGGGAATCTGTGGGGCAGAGCCCCCCGGACACAGACACACAATAAAACCACAACTTTATTGGGGGGAGGGGGGTCACACTCACTTATGGGGCGCCCCACAGCTGGGGGAGTCTCACACACACTTGGGGGGTGCCCCCACAGACTTAGGGGGTGCCCCACATATCCCAGGGTGGTTCCCACACACTTGGGGGTCACCCCACACCCCAGGGGTGTCACACTTGGGGGGTCTCACACTTGGGGGTCACCCCATATCCTGGGGTCCCCCCACACCCCAGGGGTGTCACACTTGGGGGGTCTCACACTTGGGGGTCACCCCATATCCTGGGGTGGTCCCGCTCACACTTGGGGGGTGCCCCACACCCTGGGGGGGTCTCGCTTACACTTGGGGGTCCCCCCCACACTTAGGGGTCACACGCAGACCCCAGGTGGTCTAACGCACACTTGGGGGGTGCCCCACATCCCGGTCTCCTGTTCACACTTGGGGGTCACCCCACACCCCAGGGGGGTCCCACTCACACTTGGGGGTCTCACACACACTCGGGGGTCCCGCTCACACTTGGGGGTCACCCCACAACCCAGGGGGGCCTCACATGGACGTGGGGG
>NW_010253270.1:326-688 GCF_000690775.1 Eurypyga helias | reverse complement strand
GGCTGGTCCTCGCCCACAGTTTGGGGTCCGGCTCACACTTGGGGGTCCCGCTCACACTTGGGGGTCACCCCACACCCCAGAGGGGTCCCATGCACACTTGGGGGTCACACGTACACCCCAAGGGGTCTCACACAAACTTGGGGGTCCCATGCACACAGTTGGGGGTCACCCCACACCCCGGGGGGTCCCACACACACTTGGGGGTCACCCCATACCCCGGGGGGTCCCACACGCACTTGGGGGTCCCACTCACACCCTGGGGGTCCTGCTCACACTTGGGGGTCACACCCACACTTGGGGGTCACCCCACACCCTGGGGGGTCACCCCATGCCCCAGGGGGTCCCACACACACTTGGGGGTC
>NW_010253270.1:0-238 GCF_000690775.1 Eurypyga helias | reverse complement strand
GTGCCCCACAACCTAGGTGGGGTCTCGCAGACACTTGGGGGTTACCCCATACCCCAGGGGGTCCCACATGCACTTGGGGGTCCCACTCACACCCTGGGGGTCACACTCACACTTGGGGGTCACCCTCACACCCTGGGGGGTCACCCCGTGCCCCAGGGGGTCACACACACACTTGGGGGTCACCCCATAGCCCAGGGGAGTCTCACTCACACGTGGGGGTCACCCCACACCCTGGGGG
>NW_010253269.1:115612-118903 GCF_000690775.1 Eurypyga helias | reverse complement strand
CTCCGGCCGGGGAGCGCGGTCCTCGGAGCGGTTCGCCGGTCGCCCCTTGCAGCGAGAGGTGTTGTTTCCGTGCCCGAGCGCAGCCCTTCCCGAGCAGCCTGAGCGTGGGAAGTGGGCGCAGGGGCTGTAACGCAGCTGTACAGCCTGCCTGGCTCCCGCACAGAAGTTGAAGATGCAGTTGAAGGTCTGACTTGGAGCGTTTTGGGCGCTCGGGACGTCTGCTGCCAGGCCGTGAAGGTGTAGCTATGTACCTTTTTGGCAGTGAGGATTACGAAGTGGTAAGATGTAAACTAAGGCTCTTTTTAAAATTATTATTATTATTTATTTTGAATGTTTCTTGTCTCTCAGAATTTATTGAGCAGTTTAAATCTGTCAGTGCTGTTATTTCTGTAGTTGAACTTCAGTACTCATCAGTTCGATTACTTTTAAAAAATGTCATTTCACACCAGTTCTACAAGTGGTGAGACACTGTTTGCTAGATAAAATTCAGTTTACTTTCTTTGTCGTGTTGTGGTGATATTGACAATACTCCAGTACTGATTAATTTGAGGTAGACTTTGGGTTAAGCAAAACCATGCTTCCAAATCATTCAGAATTTGTCTCATACTTTGGAATGTAGATAGATTGCAAGTAGCTTGCAGAACTGCCCTTAATTGTATGTTTGTGGGGACGTTGCCAAACCATTTCTTTTGTACAGTTCAAAACATGTCGTTGTAATGTAATGTAATGTCCATCAAAAGCGCTAGCTGAAAAAAAACCCAAACACACCCACAGTACTCTGATACTCTTTACTTCAGTATTTGTGTAAAACAACATCTGAAACAAGTCGATGAGGTAAGAGAAGACAAGAAAACTGCAAATAACTCCGCGCTGTTACATGGCATTGGCAGCTGACATAAAACTTTGTAAGTTTGCAGCCTGAGGCTCATGTGCTATGTTGTGAGTAAAATGGATGGATTCTTCCACCCACCCACCACTCCTGATGGAGTCAAGACCTGAGGAGCTGTGGGGACAAAAAACGAGACCAAAAAATGTGTATGAACTCTACCATGGGACATAAAAGTAAATTTCACATGTTGAAAAGTGGCACATTCTTTGCATGTAACTGACAATTGCAAATGTTTTGTTTTGATTATTGAAGTTGCTCTTTGAAGTATGAAGGCGCCTTTTATGGCAGTCTGGGTTCTACAACACATTTCAAGGAATTAATTCAGTTATTTTGGATTTTTTCCTTTTTTATTTTTTTTTTTTTAATTCTAACCAGCTCTGTTTTTGAGATGCAGGAAATGTAGAAGAAGTTGTTGAGGAAAATAATCTAAAGGCAGTTGTCTGCACACAGAACTGATTTGTGTGTGTGACTTGCACAAACTTTCACAAACCAAGCAAAGCAACTGAAAAGAACTTCACATCTCCAAAGCAGCAAATAATGTGGCATTGCAGCAATTATGGATTGATTACTTGTTCATAATAACTGACAAGTAAAAAAAAGTTTCCAACTTTAAAGCTTTTAATGGACTGATTTCTTATTTTAATCCATTATATCTTTATTTTTAAAGGGTTGCAAATCTCTCAATAGATTTTTGTTCAGTCTCTACTTTCCTTTGTACCCTGTGTAGTTACTTACTGGTTTATACAGAGAGTGAAGCTGTGGGTCTGAAATTTTAAAGTACCTTGAAAATAACCTAGGTAACTGAAGAGTGGACTCCAGTGTCTCTCTCAATCTTTTTTCCTGATGCTCTTTCAACTTTTAAAATGTACTGACATATTCTGTGTCACAGAAAATAGTTCAATATTTAAGACACCTTTCCCAGGAAGGTGGGGCATCTCCTTCTACTACCTTTTCTACTACATAGTCAAGCAAAGTGGAATAGCATCAGTAGAAATATTTAAGAAGTTCACCATGAATTGTGTGGGTTTTTTGTTGTTTTCTTTGTTTGTTTTTTTAACTTTTCTTTTATTTTTCCTATTTGATATCTCTAGCGGTCCCTGAAAGTGTAATGATCTGTTCAAAAACAATGTTTCATTATGTCCAGAACAAAATATCATTTAGGTTTTTTTCTTCTTTTTTTTTTTTTTTTTAAAGTGAGATAGTTCAGGGGAAAATATGGATGCACTCTTTTTGGTGGTGTTTGGCAGCCAGACTTACCAAGGTGTTTGCTTTACTCAGTGATAAGTAAAGTAGAATGGATGGCCTACATAAAGCTTGAAGAACAGGTTTATTGTTCAGTAAAAGCTAGAATCGGTGTAAAACTACTGTTTGTATGGATTTGTAGTCCATGAAGCGGTATGCTATGCACTGTGGAAAAGGCATTTGTTTTATCTTCCCACACAAACAGTTACTTGTGAGTCACTGAAGGACAAAGTGAGTGAAAAGAGTGACAGTGAAGAATTTCAGGATTTAATTTTAAGTTCACTATTAATTTTAAACAATATTAGATTGAGGTGAGGCATTCTAGCTTCGCATATAAAATTGGATTTTTATCCTAGGAAGGAGGTTATTAATAAAATGAAACATAGAATGATTAAAACATCTCTTAGAGGAATTCAATAAAACACTCTTTAAAAATCCAACCCTTAAATAGAGTAATAGAGAAATAGAACTTTATGTGGTCATTGTGTGCATTTCATATGCACACGTATATGTCCACATCAGCACGCACTCATGTTTGCAGAAACGGGTGCATCTGAAGCAATATTCTAATTCAGCTACATTTAACAGCTAAACTCCACAGACAGTACAAACAGTTTTTGTGGTGTCCTCTTCTGCTTTCTTTTTTGTTCCTATTTATAAACAACTTGGGTTATTTTTACGCACTCCATGTGCGTAAGTCTAGATATCTGACAGCACTGATGGTAAGTTTTTGTATCATCTCCCACGTACCCTAGCTAAACAAAGTTAGTATCGCTTAAGGATCAGTTATCAGAAGATAATGTTGGAGTTTATAACCACTTCATATTAAACAAAACCACAGAGTGTCATTTCATGATGAAGTGACAACTGCTTATTATTGAAATCATTAATAAAACCATGTAGCTGTGGTCTTCCCCTGTTTGAATGAGTTTTTGCTTAAATGTTCTGACTTGGGATATTGTGTGTCTTTGACACTGCATTTTAGCACTTTAGGCAGATGCTTCTTAACCTCTTAAGAACTTGTGGAATAAACTTACGGTATCTTTTTTTTTAATGCCATATACCTGGAAATGTAGAGGTGTTTGAGTTTAGTAAGCAATTTAATTTCATAAATACAGGAAACTATAAAAACCTGTAGGCCAAGCAATCTCATTTGCGGC
>NW_010253269.1:108999-115581 GCF_000690775.1 Eurypyga helias | reverse complement strand
GGGAATTTCCTGTTTGGGTGCAAAATAAACCTCTGATAGCAGAACAGAATTGGTGTAGTTCATCAAACCCGGAGCAGAACGTGGGAGCTTCTTTTCAGGGCTGCCTGGTCAATAGTGCTCTGCATTAACCTCCCAAAGCAAAAGCATCTAAAACTTCCTCCCAACAGCCTTTTGAGTTCCTGTGTAAGGGTTGAGGGTAATCTAGCCTAGTGCTTGCATGTTTGGGAGGCCTGGCTGGCTCTCCTGTGCCCCCAGGCTATGCTTGGCCCAGGGTAGCATTTCCCATAGCTGCACAGCCTCTGCTCTTGCTACCTCAGGTGACCTTCACCTGGGCTGTGGGAACTGGGCATCTCCAGCCAAAACCCACCACTACCTTTCCAGGGGCCTCTGGGTGCAGGTATGTGGGCCATGGCTGAAAGCACCGACTTGTCTCTAATCGGGCATGGGACACCTTGGTGTTTCATCTCTGCTACCTCCCAGCAGTCTTTCCTGGTAGGAACTTCGGGCTCTGTTGTAGTAGGTTGATCAGACCCTGTGATGCTAAAAGTGTAGGATTAATTAGGATTTCTTTAGAGAACAACCTAATCTTTGGAAAGTTATTTTATAGCAGAGTAATTCAGAGGCAGAAAGAAGTGTTCTTGATAATCGGTCATTTGAGGATAATTGAATTTCATTCACTTTATTGCATGCAACTTTCAAACCTTTGCGATCAAGTGGCTGTTTTTAACTTTTAAGATACTCAAAACTTGACTCTTTTGTTCTTCATGGATTTGTCTCTTTGAAAAGATCCTTACAAAGAATGGAAAACCCAGTGAATTGGTTGTGATGTCAAGAGCATATGTTTTGGTTGCCTTGGAAATCCAGCATTTGTCACTTCCATTCTCCAGGCACAAGTTTTGAACTTGTCTATTTAAATTAAATCTTCACTTCCCTGGAGTTTTCCTATGTCCTCTTGCAGGATGGAGCACTTTTAATGGAATATAAAGTATGATGTTGATAGATGCCAGTTATACTTCTGGTTCCTGCAGGGTAACATTATCTTCTAAAACGTATGAAAATCTGTCTGCTACATTTCTAAAGGAGTGGAAGATCTTGAAGCAGCCAAATGACATTCAGGTTTGAGAAGAATTACTTTCTGAGTTCTATTTGTGAATCAAACCCTGATTCCATAAGCAGCAGGCATACTGCTGATAGGGCTAATTTTGCTGCATGAAGGGAAAACTCCACCTATTTTAGAAATATGCTATTGTAAGTGCTAGAAATCAGTAGGGAGAACACATTGATGTGTTTTCAGTGTTTATTCTGAGTCATCGCTACTTACCTTATTTCAGAAGCTGAGCAAAGGGAGAAAAGATAATCAGGGTGTTGTTTAAGATTGCAGATAGTCATGTGTAACTGTTTAGCAACAGTATTTTTTATCATACTGTGGATAGACAGGAACATGTCGAAATATCATAAATCAGGATTGCTTCTTTGGGAACCTACTCACTTGAATTGCAAGTTTCTTGTTGCAAGCACAGTTCTGCAAATTACCTGTGGGAGAAGGCTGTAAACATTTAACCCTGAGATTTTGGAATGACTTCCTTGTTCACCTTAATTCAGCCTAAAGAAAAGCATCTAATGCTATGTTCAGATGAATAAGTTGTGTGGCACGTGTGAGTGTAACTTGAAGTACAGACTTGAAAGGTAGGAAAGTTAAATTTGGCTTCGGAGATTTACTTCAGAGTCATGAGTCCATCTTTGGACAAGTCAGTTGACATTTTGATTCTTTGCCTTTAAATTTTAGGTGATATTTGGTTCGTTTCTGGTAACAATCATTTAACTTTTTAAAGCTTATGAATTGCTTTAAAAATACCTACTTTCCACATAACAAATTCTAGTATTTGATTAATTTTTAACTGCAAATATTTTACGTGTGTGCTAGGAATGGAGTTGCTCATGCCTAAAACTGGGTGTTTAGCAAGAAGAGCTCTGTGTGAAAGACACATGTGCTCATATCCAGAGCTGGATGTGGGTTTGTGAAATAGTTACCCTTAGCAAGCCTTTGCCTGTGGATTCTCTGCAGCAGCCAAAGTGTCAAAGCAATCCAGTTTTTCTTTCCTAAATTGGAAAAATGAGGGTCATTCTGTATGGCACCATTCCCCATGACTGGCTCAGAGATGTCTCAGCTGTGTTTTAAGCACTGCATATGAGTTTTGGGATTCCCCCAAGGGAAGGCTGGGAAAGACGCTGGCTTCGATCGTGTAGCAGAATGGCTTCTGAAGTAGTTTCAGTTTGGGATAGGAAAATTCTAGAGAGGAAAATCTTAATAAACCCACTCAGAGATATTGGTCATTTCTGTGTTACTCCCGACAGCCAGTGTGCTTTCCAGTTAGTGATTTGCGCAGTTGTAGTGACCATACTTTTTTTCCCTGAGTAAAACAGGTGTTTAACCTCCTGGAGTGTGTGTGTAGATTCTTCAGTAGTGATACTACTGTTTGACTTTCATATAACTTTCTTTTACTTGTCTCCTTTGTTTAATTTGAATTTCACTGGCTGAGGATGGAGCCCTTTTGATTATTGACAGTATATTGAAAGGATTTATACTATGTCTGGCCTTCCCCTGCCTCTGTCCCCACAATCCAGCACCAAACTGGGAAGAAAAAGGCAGGGAGCTCTGTGAAGGCCATAGGTGGACGCACTGAGTCCTGTTGTTAGTCAACAAACTGTAGAACAGCCATCCTTTATGTAGAGCGCAGCATACTTGTTTTATAATGTAGTGTCCTGGGGTACGTGATGCATTTGGAGATTAAAGACAGGGTTCCCTCTTCAGGAATTAACTTTTAGAAATGGGTATTTCCACAGAAAATACAAGGCAAAGCAACATCTATAATTAATCTGGATCATTTCATACTGGTTTAATGTTGAGTGGTCTCTGAAGGCATTGGAGGAAGGGAATGAGCGTATATCTTACCGTGGGAGTGGGTCATGGTTAGCGCACCGTGTTTGAGAAGCTCGTTTGTACCGGTGGCACGCTCAGGAGGGAGACCTGTGAAGTGAGCAAAGGTCAAGTGGTTCCTAGCATTTAGAAACCAACCCCCTGCCATGGGCAGGGACACCTTCCACTAGACCAGGTTGCTGGTTCAGGCGTGGAGTGACTGGTTTCTTCATGCCCTCCACTGAACTGCTCGAGGTACCTTTGTACCTCTTGGCTCCTTTTCTGTTTGTGAGACAGCCGTGTGAAGGAGGGAAGGAAGTCTCGCTAAGGATCTGGGAATAGCTGGCTTCTAATTGTGTTGGTAGCACCAAGTCCTGATGAAAACTTTAAATTGCTTGGACTTGGTTTCAGTTTTTTCCATCTGAAGGATGGAAAAGCACTAATCAACCTCTCTTGCTGGACAGGTTACATCACTGAAGTGAACCAGAAAGAATTTTTTTTAAAGTAACTTCCTGATAAGGAACACTTGAGGTTTTATTTTCCGTATTTTCCATATTGTCATATGGTCTACAGGTCTTGATATAAAAAATATGGCTATTTTTCAGTGAGGAACTTGAGTGGAGCAGTGGAGCCTAATGTAGCCATAACAGATATTACCAGGAGGTGCAGTAATCTGGCTATGGCAGCACAAAGCTAACAACAGGCTAATTCATTCTGCTTCTCTGATTTATGTAGCTGCAACATACTTAATTAGCTGGGATTCCTCGGCATGCATGTGCCTGTGTGTGTGTTTTCAGGCTTTTGGGGAGTACTTAAAACTTGCTCCCTCTTAGGCCATGTATATTCATACTTCTTTTTTAATTAGGTGTCAGGAGACCTATGCAGCTAGGGAAGTCTTGTGGGTAAAACATACCAAAGACATACTGATTTTAAGTCATGAATTTATAACTCTCAGGAGAGCCCTACACAGGAGATATAGGTATTTAGAAAAAAGTAGCTTGAATGTCTCTAGTTAAAAAAAAAAAAAAGGAACTTGCATATGCTTTGTATGAATATGGTACAAGAAAATTCCAGATCTTTCAGGGGCCTCAATGTAGTGCCTCTAACAATAGAGTTATTTTAAAGTCTGTTTTACAGTTAAGCATTTGTGACATATCTATGTTGATTCGTCTATGGATGGATGTAAATCAGCAGAAGGGGTACACATGCCAGATGTTTTATGTGAAAAATTGAAATCATGACTCCCCTAAAGCACATGTGGAGAGCTAAAGTCAAAAAGGCACGTTCATGTTGTCTGCCATGCATGTCTGCCTGCCTGCCTGGTGCAGCAGCCTGCCTGGTTTAGATGCTCTACCCTGGGTAGCGCAGCTACTTTTCTCCCATCAGTGGTACATGAGGTGGTGTCTAGTGGTCTAGATATCTCCTTGCTCTCTTGACCTTTCCACACTGTAGTGGATATGACAGCTCTGTTAAGCACTCCTAGCAGGCAGGCTGGATATAGCTCAACGTCGTTTTGATAGGAACCTTCCACACAGGGGCACCAAGGGACAAAAATCCTGCTTCAGAATATCTGATCTGAAACTTCTTTGAGATTCCCCTCCAGGCACAATTCCTTTTTTCTTGTTTCTTTCCCCCCTGCCCCCCCTTTAAAGCTGAGATTGCGTGTTTGTCTATGTGGGAATCACAGAATGGTTTGGGTTGGAAGGGACCTTAAAGATCATCTAGTTCCAACCCCTCTGCCATGGGCAGGGACACCTTCCACTAGACCAAGTTGTCCAAATCCTCATCCACCCTGGCCTTGAAGACATCATTTTTGTTTTCAAGTTGGTTATAAGAAGTAGGTCTGATGAACCAGTTCAGAAACAGCTGATCAGACTGAACGTATTATTTATTTTTATTCAATATTGACTATCAGGAAGTCTGTCACAGAAAAAAAAAAACAAACCACCATCTGCATCTCTACCAAAGCCATGGGTATCTGTCTTCATGAAGATGAAGACATGTCTTCTCTAAATAATAAACAAGCTCTAGGCAACTGGACTGACTAAATGAAGTGCTGTTTGTTTACTTGTACTACGTGTTACTTTCTAGATAAGTTTAGCTGATGAATAAGAATTACTATATGCTGGGGATAGTTAGCTCATCTTCCACTGGAGCCATTAAGACTTTTTTCAGCATATCTTTTATTTTGATAGGAACAGGTAACGATAGCCATGACAAGCTTGTTTATTATTTTATGTCTAAGAAAAATTAATGTCTAAGATTTCTGTAGGGAGAAAATTTAGTGAAACTTTCGTAACTGCAGGACTATAGGAACCAGCAATTTTAAAAGCTTTTGTCTGAGAAATGAAAGAATGAGAAGCTCTCCAGTGCACGTTTCATTGTACATTGTCACTTACAATGTCAATGTATACGTTTTAACGTAACAATGCACAGAACCTTTTGACATTTAAAATGCTAGAATAACATACTGTATTTTATGATACAGTTTTAGTGTTCTGTTAAATCTTACTAACAAGTCAAATGGAGTTAATAAGCACTGGTTTTAATATATTTTTTAACTTTTTTTAAGGCAGTTTTCCTGCTTTGTTCCAAATACCTTGGCAAATTTTCCCATTAAAAAGAAATACTTTAAATCAAAGAATTTATTTATTGATGCAAGCAAAGAAATGTTGGTGCAGACATCCAAAATGAGAGTGCTACCTACCCACTTGAACTCTTAAGTCTAAGGCAGGTAGGCCATTACAGGAATTATTAGCAGAGGGAACAATAGTAGACCAGCTTGTAGGAGCAAGGCTGATACATCCACAGCTATTATTAGAGTGTTATAATATGAGAATATAATTGTATGGCAAAGCTATTGCTTTAAGGAGCAAGTCAGTATGATAGGAAAAAGTCTCTGCATGTGTTTTTATAAAGTGTGTTTGCTGGAGAGTAAATGAGGAACTTAATTACTCCCAGTGAAGAAAAAAATTAAGGTTTATTTCATGTGCAGAAATGGGCATTACTAAAACTGACTGTGAACTCGATTCAGTTGTATTTGTTCGCTTGTGGAAGCAGCTCAGCAGGCTAATTTTTGAGACTGTCATATAACTTCTTAATTTATTATCTTAAGATGATAGATTACTCATAGAATGTCCCTACATTTTTCTGGTGTAGGAGATTAAGAAGTAAAATTCTGTATAAAGTTGAAAAATTTCCATCCATGGAGATTTTCAGAACTCAACTAGACAAGGCCCTGGGTGAGCTAATCTGGCTTTGAATCTAGCACTCCATTGAGCTGGACGTTGGACTAGATGTCCCCTCCACAACCTATTTTTTCGGTGATGCTATTCAGAGATTACAGGTTATGTAGAAGTCTTACTGGCACTGAAGTAGAAATTTCCATATTTTATGTTTCAAGTCAAAACTCACTTTTAGAAGTCTTCGTCTTTTCCAGCAATTGCCCATTATTTACTTCCCGCTGCTGAAGCATGCACTATGTAATTCTGAAATTTTAGGCCTCTAATCTGTAATTCATTGTGATTCTTCTGCCTTCATCTGCATTCCATATAAGTACAGTGATATGCCTGTAATGTGAGATCTGAAGGACAGGGACATTAGTGTTTCTCAAGTATAGTCTATTTATCATATGTATCATATTGTGGTTTACCTCATATATTTAA
>NW_010253269.1:71949-108968 GCF_000690775.1 Eurypyga helias | reverse complement strand
TCTTTCCCTTAATTATCCTGTGGTCTTTCTAAGATGGAATTATTCTTATTGTTTGCTGTAATTCTGTTATTCATTATATGGACATGCTGGCAAGAACATGGGTGGCCTTCAGAGATGCTTAAGCAAAATCATAAGGCTCATTGTACAAAACACTAGTACCATATGGGAAATTTTGCTTTCGCTGATTGACGTTTCACTGTAACTTAAAAGCGAGAAAATGCCCTTTTTTTTTAAACAATCACCACATACACTATTTGCTGATATCAGCTAGTAATCTAAACTGTTTTGCCTTCTAAATATGAGTTTGCCCACGCACGCAAGAATGTTGTCCGCCCTCCCCTCCCATCAGTAGCACAGATTTGTAAGGAAAAGATAATAATTCTGTTTAGCTGTATCTTCTTAGTACAAATAATGTTCTAATCAATTTGGATCCAGAGGTTCAATGGAATATGCAGGAAAGAACATCTGGGAAATGGTCTGGATAGAACTGTCAGTGTGTTGAGGAAGAAAATACAATCCAACTGATACCATTTCCTCTGACTGTTGTTGCATTGTCAGCACAGGGAGTAAAAACTGAGATCTTTCTGTAGTCAAATGCCTCCCAGTAATAACTGTACATTTAAAAAAAACCCAAACAACTAAACACCAAAAGTTGTGTTGTTTTGCTTAGGGCTATTTTAAATAAACCTGGACATCTGTGTCTCTAAGTATGGTGGGAGAGAACAATCCTGCCAGTTACACAACATGTTTTGTGGATCAGCTTGCGTTGTGACAATTGACAATGTTGTCCCTGCACTTCTCTGGTAGATTTCATGACGTGAATGAACTGCTATTCAATTTAAATAAGGTCTGGTTTAGTATAATCAAAGAGGAAACAAGAAGGAACTGCTATTGAGATCATAGCTGTGATGATTTTGAAAATGAACAGGACTTAAAAATACAGATGCTTTTTTTCAAATCATAAAAAAGATCCATGCCTGCCGACAACTCCGCAGAACATGAGAGCACGTTTGTGTTACTGTGCCAACTTCAGCAACAAACACTGCCCTTTCTTCTCCATGAGGAAAGAAACAATAAGCCATCATTTTTGTTTTGCCCTTTGTGATCAGAAAGGGAGATGCTAACTGTATGAATTACTGCAGATTATAGATAGAGTAATTATTTAGAGGAGGAGTGATAGAAGGAGAGCAGTGGAAATCTAGAGTGAGATTCTGGTTTCCTTAAAGAAAAGTTTACAATACTTTTGTAATGTGTTTTAGTCTAATTGAAGTCAGTTAAGAATAAATGTAAAATTAAAAAAAAAAAATTAAGAAACAATGATTTTTTTTTCTAAAACAGAGGTGAACTTAAAGCATGAGAAGCCTGTCTTGCACTGAGTCTTGAATTCTGACTTCACCCTGGTCAGGGAAGCTGGCATTATGTCTATGGAGAATCTTTGAGAGGGTTTGAATACAAACATACTTGAATTGTGGTATAGCAGTCTACATGAGTACTGAGTGGGCGATAGGTGTGACCTGGAAAATAAACAGAAAAACTAGCTTTGGAATTAGGTTTCTGCTTATATGCTTCAGTTTGAAAGGCTAAAACCACTGGATTTTTATTGGTTGGAAATAATGGAAAACTGCATACAGTACAGAGATGGTAGTACTTAGATGTTATAAAATTGTATATTGTTTAAAAAGTATTAGCTTACTACCTCTCCTTGTAGAGCCAGGCATGTAAGCACAAATAACATCAAGGTAATTTTTTTGTTTTATACTATTTTTATACAACATTTTTCATCGTAGAAAAAGTATCTTTCTGCCTTTGTAACGATTCAAATTTTGTGATCTTCTCTGCTGCTAAACTGGAAAGTGGCAAGAACTAGTAAAAGATCAGAAATGCTCGTTGTCCTGCCATCAGTCTCTTACATACTTGAAGTCTTTCTCTCATATTTCTCCTCTCGAAACCTTGTCCTTCTTTGCTGCTTTGTCACAGGTGCTCCTCTTCTGTGCGGTATTGCTATTGTCCATCATTCACTTCCCTACTTTCTGCTGGTTCCTTGTTCACTCCCTTCCTCTTTATCTTCAGGAGACTTACCCAAACAATAATTGCCTTACTAATTAGCACAGCAGAGCAGCAATCTCAGTGACATCTTTATAGTATTCCTGTCCTCTCAGCAGGAGTCCAGTGGTGATAGCAGCAGTGGTACAGCTGATATGTTTGGGTGGTAATTCCTTAAGCAGAAATTGATTCCCTCATAAACTGGAGGAAATATGACTTTTAATTGAGCATAACCGGATGAGTTTAAGGAGAGAATTAATTCCATTCCCAAACAATGGAGCAGAGAGGAAAAAACAGGCTTTAGCTAGTGCAGTTTTTGAAGAAAACAAATTGTCAGGGACAACATGGGTTCATTTTATTTCTTTGATGAGAGCACAACATGTTTTGAGACTTCAAGGCTTGCAGAACTGGAGTTTCCATTCTTGTGTCTTTTATCGGTGCAGGTGCTGGAGACTCTCTTGTGACCAGAAACTTGCTAGCGGTATGTTGGAAGGAATCTCCTAGTCTCTTTATCTGAGGGATTTTACAAAGTTGATTGATCCTGGTAGAATATGAATAATGTCGCTTTACAGCAATGCGAGGCACTGCTTCTCTTAAAATATTTGAACAAGTTGACTGTTGTATAGTCATATACAACATATACAAGTGCCCCTGTACTCTGCTCTGGTGAGACCCCACCTGGAGTGCTGCGTCCAACTGTGGAGCCCTCAATATCAGAAGGATATTGACCACTTGGAGCGAGTCCAGAGGAGGCCACGAAGATGCTCAGAGGGCTGGAGCACCTCTGCTATGATGCAAGGCTGCAAGAATTGGGCTTGTTCAGCCTGGAGAAGAGGAGGCTCTGAGGAGACCTCATTGCAGCTTTCCAGTATCTGAAGGGGCCTACAAGGGTGCTGGGAGAGGACTTTTTACAAGAGCCTGTAGTGACAGGACAAGGGGTAACGGGGACAAATTGAAATCAGGGAGGTTTAGATTAGATATCAGGCAGAAATTCTTCACAGAGAGGGTGGTGAGACACTGGAACAGGTTGCCCAGAGAAGCGGTAGATGCCCCATCCCTGGATGTCTTCAAGGCCAGGCGGGATGTGGCTTTGGGCAACCTGGTCTAGTGGAGGGTGTCCCTGCCCATGGCAGGGGGGGTGGAATTAGATGATCTTTAAGGTCCCTTCCAACCCTAACCATTCTATGATTCTATGATTCTATATCTATAAATACATCTACATCTATAAATACAGGTTTGCCCAAGGTATATATTGGCCCTTTTTTCAGGGCAATTCTGTATTTCGAAAATGGCAGATTTTTTGGAAATCTTGAACTCCTGAATCCTGTATGAACAGGAAAGAGCACAAGCATTGTATCCGTGGAGGTGGTCATCCCCCTCTGCACAGCACTTGGTAGAACATACTGGCTTTACTGTGACCGGTTTTTGTGCCCCACCAGAAGAAAGGAGTGGATAAATCAGAGAGGGTTCAGTGAGGGCCCCCAGGATGGTTGGGACTGGATCTGGGCCTGCAGGGACAGACTGAGGGCTTGTTCAGCCTGGAGTTGAGATGGCTTTGCGGGGAAACTGAAGCCCCCCAGGATCTACAAGGAGGTTATCAAAAGCATGTAGCCAGGCTCTTCAGAGGTGGATGGTGGGAAGGCAGGAGAGGAACACTGGAAATTCAAAGAAGAGAGGTTGAGACTGGATATAAGAAAAAACATCTTCACCGCGAACAACAGTCTGTCAGTGGGGTGGGTTTTCTCAGAGTGTTTGTGCAGTCTCTGTCCTTGCAGGTTTTCAAGATCTATCTGGATACAGTCCTGAACAAGCTGGTCTGCTCTCACAGTTTGAGCAGGAGGTTAGATGAGAGACCTCCTGAGCCCCCTCTCTGCCTTGTGGTCCTGAGAACAAGATATAGTACGTCATAGCTCTGACACAGGAGAGGCATTCTTTTTTAAGATTTTGGATATATCAGCAGATCAAACGTGTTTTGTGTCGATGTTCAGTATTGCAGCAATGGATAGAAGAACAGTGCTCCAAAATTTGGTGCTTCCTCTAGAAGGGGGAAGTGGCTCAGCAAGCAGTAAGGTGTAATGTGCTCTCTTGCCCCAGACAAAGTCTGTTCTGAATCAGAAAGTAGTCTGTTCCTGATGTTTCCTTTATGTCTGAAAACCAGAAAATGTTTGGTCTTCTAGGTCACAATAATTTTAAAAACTTGGGTTCAGTTATTATCCTGGAAAGTGGCTGTTGTGCTCTACTAAGCTTTGAGTGTTCCAGAACACAAAAAATATTCCAACACTGATTTAGGAAAGGTCATACGAGTATGTGCTGCTTTTATGATTTCCTTTTTCTATTGCAATTCATTTATATTTTATTTTCATTTAGGTTAGCACCTCATCATTCTCACCATCTTCCATAGCAGGCACATTTCTGTTTCCAGGTTGCCTAAAACATATACTGAGTCTCTTTTGAGTCTCCCATATTTACTGAAGCAGTCATATCTCAGTAGTGTTAATATAAATCCATAGTACAAGATCTGTTTTAGCTGTAAGAAAATAGACTTAGGTTTATTAATTATTAGAGATTACATACTATCAGATGATTTCTTACAACCTTTCACTAATTTTCTTCTTGTAAATGAGTGTTGTATGTGCTTTTCACATTGTTGTGTTTGCTTGCAGATGGAAAACAGAGGCAGTAGCATACAGAGACTTCAGTCTCACTTCTTAGTAAAGAGATGGGGATAGTGCTCTAAAAGTGCAGTAGGAAGCACTCATGAGTCAGAATCACAAACTCCGTCTTGCTCTCCCTCTTTCAGAAGGCAGTTGGCGGAGCCGTACAAGCGGTGACAACCACGTGGTTTGGGATCGGAGAAACAGGCATGCAGTGCTTGCTTTAGCTTCTCGCCCATGGATGACTATCACATGCTGCACACTTGATACCCTCACCCGCTAGCTTAGCTGTCTTTTGAAGTAAAATCTAAAAGAGCCATTGGATGTGAACAGTTGGCATTCTGCAATCTATGCATTCACTGGTATATTTTTGTTTTAGAACAAAAGCTGTGAAGACAGATGCTAGAGAAAGAGAATTTTCCAATATTATTATTTTGATATGTGATAGACAAGAGAGACTAAAGGCCTTTCCAGAGACTTCTCTATTGATGAGAAAGTATTATGCACTGTTGTATTCTTGAAATCAGATAAGAATAATTGTAGCATCTAAATGGTGTAAGGAGCATCATCCTCTTGGGAAAATTGCAAGTGGTTTACTTTGGTTTATACTAGACCTGGAGGACAATTAATGGGTATAAAGAAACCAACCTAATATTTTTCAAGCAGTGTACATAAGGCTGAGGGATGGAACAAAGGACTAACACCTGAAACCACAGACTTGTGTCTTCTGACACATTTGGTAACTGAGCTTACATTTAGCTCGCTGACAAGTTATGTGTGTTGAGGTCAATTGTATGAGGTTTAACAGGGCCAAGTGCTAGGTTCTGCACTTGGGTTACAACAATCCCAGGCAGCACTACCGGCCTGGGGAAGAGTGGCTGTAAAGCTATGAGGCAGAAAAGGACCTGGGGGTGTTGGTCTACGGCTGGCTGAATATGAGCCAGCAGTGTGCTCAGGTGGCCAAAAAGGCCAATGGCCTCCTGGCCTGCATCAGGAACACTGTGGTCAGCAGGAGCAGAGATGTGATTGTCTCCCTGTACTCGGCATTGATGAGACCACACCTCAAGTACTGTGTTCAGTTTTGGGCCCCTCACTACAAGAAGGACATTGAGGTGCTGGAGTGTGTGCAGAGAAGGGCGACAAAGCTGGGGAAGGATCTGGAGCGCAAGTCTTATGAGGAGCTGCTGAGGGAGCTGGGGGTGTTGAGGCTAAAGAAGAGGAGGCTGAGGGGGGAGACCTCATAGCTCTCTACAGCTACCTGAAAGGAGGTTGTAGGGAGGTGGGTGCTGGTCTGTTTCCCAGGTAACTGGTGATAGGATAAGAGGAAATGGCCTCAAGTTGCATCAGGGGAGGTTTAGACTAAATATTAGGAAAAATATCCTAATACTACTTTACTGAAAGAGTGGTCAAGCCTTGGAACATTTCTGTCCAGAGAAGTGATGGAGTCACCATCCCTAGAGGTGTTCAAGGAATGTGTAGATGTGTCACTTGAGGACATGGTCTAGCAGGTATGGTAGTGTTGGGTTGATGGTTGGACTAGATGATCTTGTAGGTCTTTTCCAACCTTAGTGGTTCTGTGATTTTATATAGCGTTTTTATCCTGAAGTAAATGGTGCCTTGCCATGTGAAAGCTGCTTGTTTGCTGTTTCTGGCAGTATCAGAGACAGCAAGGCTGCAGATGCATAAAGGATGATCACGCCTGCCAGGGATACCTGGGCTGAGTCACAAATGAACTGATTTTGACAAGCTTCAGCTTTCAGTGACCCTGTGTTGGGAAATTAAATTAATTAATTCCTTAGTCTTCACTGTGACTTAACAAAGATGTTGATAAGTAAACCTCTTCTAATAGAAACAGTGAGCAAATTGCAGTGTTTTATATCATGACAGTCATTAGTTGCTGTTAACAAAAGATCGTGACTAGAAAGTCAAGATTTTCAGTAGTAGATGATGGGCTGGAAAACAAACTTATCAGAGGTTAAAAAATACTGTAGACAACTATTGTATGACAGCAGTTTCTTCAGAGTACATGCTTGTCAAACTAACTCATAAAGATATATGGAAAAAAGATAATTATTTAAACAGATGAATACTATATTTACAGTATAGAAATGAAGGGTAGCAAGCAAAATATTTATTAAACCAGTTGTTATATGTGAAGACTTCACTGTATAAACTTATCAGCATTTTTAACAAGTTAAAAAGCAAACAGACCTCTAAACCTGCCATTTTTTATCTGGATTATTTTAAAAATGTTACATTTGAAAGCTAAGTAGGGATTGTACATATAGAGATAATTTGATAAAATGCAAAGAATCTTTTTTTTCCCTTCTCCATTGCTAACAGAATTTCATGCTAAATTTTCAAAGAAGTTATTTTTAAGTATGCAGAAAATCTTAATGACTTGAACCAAAATCCCAGATAAAAATATACTGAAGATCTGGAACAGAGAATCTAAATTGGCACTTTTATCTGCGCTGAGACAAATTGAGATGATGGTTGCCATGCTTCCCTTCAAATTCTTTCCTTTCTAGTCTTTCTGTTTCCTTGTTGTCGTCCCAGATGTGTTTTCTATTTTTCCTCTTTTTTATTGAGCCCTTGTAATTTTGTGGCTGACCAAATCTTTGTCTTTCTCTCTGTGCTATTGTATTGATAGAGCATTTTACATTTTTTAACTTTTTTTCTGAGTTTTCTTTCGGCAATTTAAAATCCTTTCTTTGTGATATCTGCTGTTGGTTAATTAATACAGTAAAAAATTGTGTTTTCAGTTTTTCTGAAAGCCTTCAATTTTTTTACCTGCTTCTGTCTCAGGGAACACCACCACAGTTCAGCTTGTCATTACTAACAATCTTGGTTTACCTTTGCCTGAGGGTTTAGACATATAATCAAATTACCAGAGCTTTTAAGAAGTTATCCTGAGTCAACCAAGTTGTGTGAATATCCATGTGTGTGCTGACAGCCTGAGACAAAAGTGAGATGATTCAGGTTCATGCCGCTTGCAATCATATCCTTGGTGTATTTTTCTTCCTTTGACACCTGTCTCTGAATTGTTCCACTGGCAACATCTTGGCTCTGTCATTGCTCTGACTTTTCCTTAGAGCTGAAAATCGTTGATAATTTAATCCCATCCTCTGGATCCAATTAATTGTCTCGATGAAAATTCAAATACCATTTTTCATTTTGTTTTTGAATTATTTTGCTTGTTTTAAAAATTCTCAATTATGTGATTATATTGTTGATAAAGCATATTTTGATAAGCTAGGAGACCTCCTTGCATTCATATTGTTGCCCTCTTCCTCAAAAGCACTTTCTCTTGTTTCATAAGTGGGAGAATCTCCCTGTCAGAATACAGAGCTACCAGATTATCCTCCTTCAGAGGCTTTCACAGAACTAATCTCTGCCATAATACATATAGAAAACTTACTTAAACAACAACCCACCATGGTTATGCAAGGGATGAGTCATAATGCTGGGATCGAATATTTAAAAATGCTTTATTTTCTATTGCATTGCTACCTTGAATCCCTGTTTTTCTCCTTTTTTTTTTTTTTTTTTTCCCACCTTGCTCATAGTCTCAGCCTTTAGACTGTGAGTTCTTTTAGGCAGGGTTTGTCATTCAAACCCTTTGTGACTGTACAGTTCCTAGTACAGTAGGGTCTCAAGTAGTTTTTTCTCTTGGATGTTTTTTGCAAAAGGTGGTAAAACAACACATGGAGCGTTCTGGCAGATTTGGGGATAGCTTAGCTCTGATTCTCAGGGGTCTGCATGTTTGTTTGCTAACTAGGCTGAGCTCTGCAGTTGCCCTTTTGGAACCAGTTTGCATACTGCCCAAGTTTTTCAGGATTCACCATGAAAAGACAATCATTCCTCTACAAATATCTACTCGTGCTACTTTTTTTTAGCAAAACAACAGGAAAGTAAACATTTAGGCTAATATCATGAAAACGTGAGTTCAGTTGTATGGTGTTTTTTGGTGTGTGGGGTTGTTTTGGGTTTTGTTGGTTTGTTTTTCCCTGATGAATTACCTGGTACAATTGTTAATGCCAAAATGTAGGCTTCTGCAAACCTAAGGGCTATTTTAAAAAACTCTGCTCTTTCATCAGGCCGTTGATTGGATTAACACTTTGGAAACCTGTTAGTGTTGAGCTGGATGCTGCGATCAAGCTTGCCAAAGTCATGTTAAGGGTAAAGAGAAGACTGGTTTCCTATATAGCCTCCTTTTTAATCATATTGCCACCCTAAAGCTCCCAGCTGTTCTAAAACTACACTCCTCCTGTTATTTGAACGACCCCCATAGCTGTAGATGCCACAGCAATGCCCAGTTACCTTTGAACAACAACAACGAAAAGTTCTAATCGATATTGGGTTTGGTTTTTAGATGCAAACATAGCAAAGGATGTCAGTGGCTACTGTAGGAGCTGGTAGCCCTTCTTGTAAAGCAATTGTGGGAGAGCACAGTTTTCCAGCATTTGAGTGTAAATGTGTCTGTAGTGGGCAAATAGCCAAGTGCTGCAGGGCCCACGCCAAGAACCAAAGAGGACATCAGGACCAGATTTGGCAGTTGCCAGGCTGTGAAGTTTCCATGGCTCTTACACAAGGAGTCAACAATTGCGGCTTGATAGTCCCTCAATGAATACATGGTCTCTTTTTTTTTTTTCCTTTGTTAAAATGTATTTCTTCAGTTTGTCACACACCACAAATATATATGCCATATAATTAATTGGAATTAGTTTCGTCTTTCCATAAAAATTCTACCCTCAAATATTTAACTTTTACATCAATATAACACTGTACAGCATTCTCAGAGCAGCATTTTTGGCTGTATTGAACATCATTCAAAATAGCAGCATTGCTTAGACATCTGGAGAAAACTTCATAGATAAAAAATTTTGCCATTCACCAGCTGTGGCCACTCTGCCAAACTGAGCTCCCTACTGAGGGTGCCTTTCTGGGAGTGCTTCTGATTTTCTTATTGTGTAGCTCATATATTTCAGGTTGGTCAGTTAGTGATTAAACAGGACAACCTGTATTCCCTGTTGGCATAGTATAATTAAAATTTGTCAATGTTGTCCGTTTCACTTCATGTTAACTTTAACAATTTACATTTTTCCTTTGCTCTAGCTCAGTTTTAAAGAGTTAAAGTGCAACAGAAATCTTATGGTAATCAACTTTAAACATTTTTTTCCTTTACCTTATTTCCTACCACTCAAGAAGTAGTAGCACATCATAGGATTTAATACATCATCTCAAATCATGTCCTAGCAGGACATGTGATGACATTCTTGCTATTTCAACAAGATTAGAAGATAAACAGTTAGCAATATCGGTGTATAAATTCTGAATATTGAAATGAATTGTTCCTCTTACTGGCACAGTGAGCCCTGGGCTTTCCGTATTCGAAGTAAGAATTGAGTGAAGACATAAATATATTTCTCCTTTTGGATTTAAAATTCTCTTCAGCATTAAATGAATGAAGAGACAAAACATATATCTAGAAGAACCCAATATTATAAATGAGGAGTTTATATATATTGTGCAGTCACATGCATTCATTCCTTCTAAAATCTTGTATGTTTGCTTACTGCTTCATGCCTTCATATAATAATTAATAATGTAAAAAGTCTCTACTCGAAGGAACCTGTTTGATCTTTTTAAGAAGATAATTATTTGAGAATTTTCAGTAATTTGGAAAGCTGTCTGTCCTAATGATATCCAATTCGTAAGTGGATTATGCCATTAAAGAGAAACCCATGGTACTCAGAGGATCACTTTTATTTTTTATTATGAAGTCATAATATAAAGGCCATGACTGAATTTGCAAGTGTAATGATAGCTATATTAACCCAGTGAGAATTTATTACGGTAACAGACCAAACACAACAACAGATTTTACACTGTGAATGTAACACTGCAGTCAAAATCTGTATTTAAACTCCAACGGTACAGACCAAAGTTAAGCATTGGTACAGAAAACTAACAAGAAATCTAGAGGCACCACCTAATTTAACTAAGGAGTTTCTATCTGCAAGTAAAGCAAAATAATAACAATTATTTACTTGAAGGACCCAGACTCTTGATGCACTTGTACAGTACTAAAGAAGATAAGACATACAAGGTCTTGAAGAAAAGGAGCTCAAGTCTGATCATATATGACCACTAGCAGTGTGAAAAGCATGGGTTCATACTATAAAAATACCTCATAGAAGCTACTCTAATATAATAAGGGTAAGATAGTTGGTAAATATTTGTCAAGCCTGTCATTAGTACAGGAAATGATTTTTCAAATGAACTGGGTTTATGAACAGGCCAAGTAAGGAGGAAGAGAGAATGAAAAAAACCCAAACAGGTGGGGTAGTGATTAATATGACTTATCTCACTTTATGTTAGACAGTTTCCTATGAGCCATGAGGAACTGGGGGCTGCGGTAGCATATATTGCATACGTGCATTAACTGCGGCTCTTCTGTACTGCAGTGGAAGGATATGGAGACCCTCAGGATCTTGGAAAGACTAATTTCAGGCACTCTTAGGAAAAGATCTGTACTGTTCTCCAAAGCAACACCAAAATCTCATGTAACTCAGGGAGGAAATATTTCCTTAGCTGTCATGAATGCACAATGCACATCCATTTGGCCCTGTTTCCCTTGAATAGTCAATGTATTCTACGGCAGTTTCATCATAGTTTTTATCTAAGTTTGAAATTTTTTTTTTCATCTGAAAGTGGTTGGACACGTTCTTAGCTTGTATGAAAATACTCAGTAGTTCATAAAATGAATTAATTGTAATTGTATGCTCCCCCTTCTCCTGGATTGCCCTGATGTGAGGCTTTGAATATTTTCCGTATTTAAGAAGCGAAGAAGCTCCTGATCTCTACTTTCCACAGAAAATTTACATGACCATGTCAGTCCCACTGGGAAAATAAATGTAATGTCGAGTTTGATTCATGTGATTTGTCAATATAATTAAAATGAATTGAATCATTATAATTTTTTGGATGTGTGTTGGGACTGTGGCCAATGCAAGACATAACCAGCACTGTAAATGATCTCTGTGGCCTGCAAGATGCAATTCTGGTTTTAGCAGTTCTGGCCTGACCCACAAGGCATCTTGCCCCCTTGGGGAGATACCAAGTATGATTCTGTGCTTCATGACTTTTTTCTTATAGAGTGAAGACCATTTTGGCAGCATCCTTTCTGGACAGCAGCATCAACGATAGTGACTGATGCCATGCCACTTGGCAAAGGGAAAATAGGATGTGTTCGCTGTGGAAGTGCTGTAGTAAGCTAACACACACACGCTGTTGTGCAATAGCCGTGTCAGGCTTAATGGCTGGCTTGTCTATTTTCCTGCTATTTAAAGGTAGTGTTGCTTTGGGGTTGGTACGTGACACTGTGCCTTGCTTGGTGGCAGAGTGGCACCGCGGAACTGCAGCGCTGGTGGGGAAGGATTTGCAGGCGTCCTTTGTGAAGGGGGTTGAGTGTTGTGGGATGCCCTGGGGGCTGGACCTCTATGGGGGGGAGCGTGTGTGTGTTCATTACAGTCTCAGCTTTCCTTAATGCATCAATGGTTCTGACTACAGGCCACAGTTGTGTCAACCATAATAGGATTTAAACTCTGCACTAAACTTATATCCACTTGTTGCTGCTCGTCTTTTGCCATTGTTTCCATCAGGGAGCTGTTTCAGAAGTTGTAGCAAAGGGAAATTTTTAAGAATAGCCAAATTTGGAAGGCTGTGAGGATGTTACATGACTTCTGGGTATTTTCCGAACAGATAAGTTTGAGTGTATTTTCTTTTGTTTTCTGTTCCTTTTGCTTTAGCTCCAATAGGCAGGGTACTTTTAGAAGATCACTATAACATAGCATATGTATTTGGACTCCTGTAAGCAAAATATCCCTCAGAGAGTAATTTTCTTTATGTCAGTTCAAAGACAGCTTATTAAACTATTTGCTGGAATTATTATGGGCTTCAGGAAAGAGAAAAAAAGGGAAATTTAAAATTTACTTTTATTTTAAATTTCCAGTTTAGAAGCAACTATTGCTTGCTCTAAGCATGGTTAGGTGGCTGACTCACTTGTGATGGGGCATTTCCATTGTTGCACAGACTCAAACCATGGCAGGATTTGGTCCTTCCTTGGACATGCTGACAGTACTACGACACGTGCATCACCACTGTTCTCAGCTATAATCTGTATTCTCTATTTTTCTTGTAACTGTGGATTTATCTCAAAGGGAGGCACTGCAGCCACCTAAAGTGATCATTTTCAACTAGGACTTTGCACGTCTGTCAGTGAATCCTAAATGCCCTAGATAATCATGCCTTGCTTAGCATGTTATTCCTGTTTCAGTTTATGAAAGGATAGAGTGACTCTGAAAAGCAGAATATAGGAATTCAATGTTATGTTTGGCTTTTGGCATATTAGGATCAAATATTTATGTGTTAAGTAGTACGTTGCAGTTATTCTTTGCTTCTTTCCTCTATTTATGTCAGAAAAATATTTTTTTTTCCTGCTGAAATATTTTTGGATTTACGTTTTTTGTGAGAGCTAGGAGTGGAGCTCAGTGCTTTGCAGTGGAGGGAAGGGCTGCGTGACAGACCCAAGCGTCCGAGGGAAACGTGGTTCGCAGCAGACACACATGACGGGAATGAGACGCTGTACCAGCTCCTCCAGTTTCACAGGGATCTTGCGTTTTCCAGCTGTTTACCCCTGAGATGTAAAATGGCAATTTGGCATAGGCTAACAACCCGGTGTGATGTGAGCATCTGCGTAAAAGGCTGCACATATGGAGCATGCCCAGTGATATGAACAGCCTGTTACCCCACCCCCAGCCAATCTAGGAAGAGATGAAATGAACTTTGCACTTGCAAATGTCACTGAATACATTTTGCACAGGATTTTAAAAGGTTCTCTTATAAGCACTATTTTTAACAGCCAAATCCGTCCCCCAAAACAGAAAGGGAAAAGCTCTAGGTATTTTTCTGTGATCGATCTCAGTTTCTGATCAATTGAAGCATCTCTCACATTTACCTGGAGACTGGCTTATTTTACCTTTTTATCATTCAGGCTGAGATTTTTTGGAGGTGGTGTGCATTTTTTGTGTGTGTGGGTTTTTTTTTTTTAATTTAGTTGGGTTTTTATATATATATTTTTTTTTTTACTGGCATGAGAAAATTTCAGAATTTCATTGCAGTAGAATACTTGGAAACAGTGAGGCTGCAAGCTTGAAAGGCAGAGGGAAGAGAAGGAAGGCTCTCAGAGCAGAGCATGGATAGGAAAGGAGCAGTGATTCTGCGGTGCTCAGCGTGCACATGTTTTATGAGATCAGTGCCGGGCGCTGCAGCTGCGGACAATAACTGAGCTGTCTGGCTAATGAAGGCCACCTGGATCAGGCTTCTGAAAAGAGCCAAAGGAGGACGTCTGAAGAACTCTGATATCTGTGTAAGCCCTACGTTTTTATTATCGGCGTGTATTATATACCTTGCAGAGAGGGAGGGGAAAAAGACGGTGAGGAGAGGACAGTTGTTTTCATTCTGATTGAATTAGAACTCAATTTTCTATGCAGGGAGATGCAGAGGGAAAGCAGAGCTGTCATTATTTATAGAGCTGTTCTGGCATTGTGGCTGCTTCCATTGTGGGGATACAGGGACATGTGTTGAGTCCAGACGGATTTTATTAGTTGGAAGTTGATTTGTGGTCATTTGCATGTTTTGCTGAGGGGCAGAGATGGATACGAGCCATTTGCAGTTCTGATGGGGAAAGTGTGTCAGGTAAAGAGGTTGCCCTAAAATAAAAATGGATAGCCAAGGTTAAATCTGCTAGCAGTGAGATTGTGTAATGGTAATTATTGATACTGAATTTGCATTTTGATTATGAAGAGTCTGTTTGCTTGCTAATAATGTCACTGTTCAGAGTTTTAATTTTTTTGGAGCCATCCTTGAAGCTGCTGTGTATCCTTCAGCGCTGCACTGCACCACTGCTGTAACTCTACAGAGCAACGAGCTCTGCTTGCTGAAAAGCAGACAAACAAGAGCACGGGGATAGTGCAGGAAATAAAACACTGGGACACACACCTGCACTTTTGGAAAGTCTCCAGAAGAAAATATTTACCTAGACATAATTTTTCTAAGTGACTTTCACTTTTGGGCAGTTACTCTCTTTTCAGGGATACAGAAGTAGGAGAAAAGGCAAGCTGTATAACCACTTCTTTTTTTTTTTAAAAAAAAAAAAAAAAAAACACCGAAAGAAACTTGAGACATTATTTTTCCTTTCCTTCTGCAGGGTTCGGCGGACTCCTACACCAGCCGTCCATCCGATTCAGATGTATCTCTGGAAGAAGACAGGGAAGCAGTGCGGAGAGAAGCAGAGCGACAGGCCCAGGCACAGCTGGAAAAAGCAAAGGTAAGGTGGTGTTTCATGTCACAGAATCATAAAATGTTCAGCTTTGAAGGACTGTCATCTCATCCATTACTGATGCAAATGTTTTTAATGTGTTAACATATGATATAAGACATCTTATAAAGGTTTTCCAGACAGCAGTAGAAAATTCACTTTTCAGGAAAGAATAGGTTTTCCATAAAAGGCACTTGATTGGCTTGTGTGTTTCAGAACAATCTTATTTAAATGTGTGCATTTCTTCTTTTACTGAGTGTACACGTTTATTGCAGTGTATAAGGTCAAAGCTTTGAGTTCTTACTGAAGATGTGTGTGGAAGTTTGCCTGTGCATCACTATGGAACTCCAAACTTACATTTCTAGGAATCAGCCCTCAAACATCCTATTCATCTTTCTTTAATGAAGGATCAGTCCCTTCAAGTCATATGTAAATAGGGAGAATCTGTTACAAAGGTCATCTTTTCGAAGAACTCACTGACTTTTTTTAGTTTGTGTGTTAAATGACCCTGCTCTAGAAGGGGTCTTATACTCTAGGAATCCCTAAGATTTCACTGTCTCTCTCCATGCTTCTGTCAAGACAGTGACAGTTTAGTAAGGAAATACTACATGAGTTTTAGGTTCTTGCTGTGTGTTTATATATTTTCCACGAGATGCATTTAGGACTGTGTGGGTTTTAGCAGTGAAAGGGTATATATGGGCTTGTTCTTTAATTTGTGCTGTATCTCTAAATACTATTGCACCTGTAAAAATCATGCTTATCTTACTTGTAATCATTCATTTATCACTTCATTACAGTTATTCTGTATTGTGTGCTGTCTGCCAGATTTCAGTGCATTACTGTTTTCCAAGGCCTGTTTTCCATTTTCATATCTATTTAAATACACTATTAAGATCCCTCCTCAGATCTACCTGCTCTGCATTTCTCTAACACTTTCTCTCTGACTCCCCTCCTCCATTTTGCCTTGTTTTTTATTTCACTATCTCCCTTCCATCCCCCATTCTGTTTTCCTTTTCCGCTGCCAGTTTTCCTTCTGCCCATTCACGCCACCTGTTTTACAAAGGTACTTCAGAAATTCAGGAGCCCGGGTCACTGAGCTATGCACCTAATCGTATGGCGAGGAGCAGCTCCATAAATAATACAGTACTATAATACACAAGCAGAGAGCATCAGGCCAGAAAACTTGAACAGGGAAGCCAAAGCTTTTTTTTTTTTTTTTTTTTAAATATAATTGTTGATGGATATTTAGTAAGAGCTTCTAAAGCAGCTTTTTAATGAGGTGCTGGAACTTACTGGGAGATCCTGAACATGTCTTTGAAGTCAAGTCCTGCTGTCCTGGGATCAGTATAGCAGAAACTCAGCAGAAGCAGCGTACTCCTTCCCTTCACCTTGTATCTTAGAGATGTTGCTGATCATAATCAGCAGGTTCAGTTTTATCAGGGTTGGTTTTTGCTTTTTAAGATTTCTTTGCTCCTAGGGAAGATGATAAAGGATACCCTGAAATTCAGGTGAAGGGTTGAATTTTATCAGTAGATGCACAGTCTTTATGAGTTGAAGTAATTCTATCTTGCAGACTAATCAGGGTAGCGGTACTGCACTTAGTACTAAACTGATGCATCTCTTAGCAATGAGTAAATCTATGTGAGTGTTGCTATGGGAATTTGGCTTACTGATGCTGGCTTGGATGCTTGGACAGGCCTTATGTAATATTCATGACCTCTAGCACAGCTGCCATTGTAGTTTGTGGAGAAACTGCTAGCAGAGCCTGACTTTTTAAAACTGTATTTCTATACATCAAAACAATGTTCTCACTCCAGCTGGCATGAGATACAGTCTCTAGGTCTGACACCATCTGAAACTGTAAGACAACTTGTGAACAGTCAAAGTAGCAAAGGCACTGCCAAAATCAACCTGCTATAACAATGGGTAATTCCAGCCATATAGAAAACACAAAATGAATTATTTAAATGACTTATGCTTTAAAATGTCTTAAAGCTGGAACTACGTTAACAGTTTTGTTTCTGGAGTCAAATGTTAAAAATTATTCCAGACTCTAATGTATGAAAATATTTTATGTAGAGGCTATAACAGTGTATTATTTAGTCTAGGGTAATGTTTAAATTAATAACGTTAAATAAAATATTATATGCATTTGGTGCTTATGTTTGAAATAAATGTTTAAAAAGACGTAAATTAAACCTAACCCAGTAGATGTAAAATATAACAGGGTGTGCTTCTCTGCCTCTATTGGTGGCTCAGTTCTTCTCCCTAAAACGCAGTAAAATTGATGGAGCGGTAAGTTCTGTTGGCGCTGCCGGCTCCAGTGTGCCCCCAGACCTGTTCCCCAGGCAGCAGGTTCTGCTGCCTGCCCTCCATGGCTGCCTCGCCTGCGCCCTGACGGGCTGTCAGGCAGAGCCAAGTGACGCAGCTGCTTTAACTTTGCGCCTTTTAACACTGTGAGTGGAAGTGTTGATCCTAAATAAAGTCATTACAATTGTATTTGTCACAGGAATTAGAAGAGGATGACATACATGAATAATGCAGCGGTGGAGGGAAAATGATAGTGAATTAAGGGTAGATAAAAAAGCTGTTGAACTATGTCACGCACTTAATGAAAACAGTTTAATGACATCCATTTTCCTTCCTTACAGCTAGGGAAAACACCTTAAGCTGAAGAGAAAAGTACAGTAATAAAGCACATGATGGCAAATTGTTAGGAGGATTTTAAGATTTTTAAATTTGGATTTTTATGGATCCTGAGTGTTTGTGTAGTGTGAAGCCAGAATATAATATGCTTCTCTGATATGTATCCAAACATGGGAAATAAAGGCAAAAAAAGCTTGTAAGAAAATACTCATTTTGGCCCCATTTCTCTACTTATTTTACACAAGCATTGCTTCTCTGGAAAATGGTTAAGCAGACTTTGCTGACTCACTTTGGCATGTGACTTACTGTAAGGAAGGTGGGGCCATGGGCGCATGTACGGAGCTGTCCAGGGACGGAAACTTAAGGGGCAGGTGATGGGGCTACCTGCAGGCTGGCAGCTATTCCCAGGGGAAACACATCTTCAGTTGAAGCTGTTAAGCTGAAAGTTGAGATAAATATGCTTGGTTAGAACAATTTAGCAATGCAAATGCAGAAAGGTTGGTTTTGGGGTTTTTTAACAGAAAAAAACCCACTTCAAGGCATTGAGGATTTCCTCAGTATCATCATCACAGTCCACAGCATGTGTCTGTGTCTGGATTAGAGGGCCTGGGTTGTGGCTGAGTAGGGCATGCTAACAATGCCCAAATCTAAGGGCTTGTACAGATATTTTACTGAACTCTGTATTTCTGTAAAAATATTTATTTTTTGACTTGTGAATGCTTTAGAACTGCAATGACACTAATTGCTTTTGGTGTTAATATTTGAGAAATTGTCATTTGTATAGAAAAAAGTTTTTTATTTTTGAAAAATAAGGATTCAAAATAAATGATAGTAAGTGAAGATATTTTTTTCTCCATTCCTTGCAAGTATTCAAATAATTATCCCTTCAAATCTTGCAGTGAGTGAGAGGGATGATATCAAATTAAAACTGTGATGTGCAAGTGTTAGACCTTTAAATTCATTTCTAAATAAGCTAAAGTTTATACGTAAGAAAGGGGGACGGTAATGATTTTTGGCTCTCTCCAATGCCAATAATATAAATTCAAATATTATGTTGATTTATTTTGCCTGAAGTGTATCATACATCATGAACTAGTTCTTGGGTGAAATGCAGTTACTCAGGTGGTCTGTAAACCTATTTCTTCTCCTCAGATTTTTAGATTTGCATGGTGGGTTTTTCTTTTTTTTCTCCCATGGCTCTAGAGCTCCTTGTGCAGACACAACTTTCAAATGAGATCTATAAAATTTTTTCAGCAGTTTTGAAAATAAAATATTTTTTTTCAGTTATGTCTAGTACTTTGGTTACTTAATGTGCCAGTTAATAATTCAGGTTCTGTTTCTCATTTGGGACTAAGGGTCAGCCCTATGTTCTTTTTCTTTTAAAGTTTGTTCTCAACATCCTTTGGTCTTGAAATTTCTAAATATCTGTGAAAGTCTGATATTGGTCCTCCAGAAGTCAATAATTATGTCCAAAGTAGGAAATCTCAGTTTCTCTCAGCTCTGCTTTGTTTGCACTCCACCTAATGCTCTACTGCTAGCATCTTTTGGGGAGTTTGTTAAAACTTGAAATGCTGTAGTGTAAAATGCTGTTTTAGTTATTTTAATGTTAAGACAGTGAGCCACTGCAATTTTCATACCAGACAGCTTTTTGCTGGCCCTTAGGCAGTAATATAAGCTGTTGTGTTTTGCTTTCTTGATGTGTGCTCTAGTAATGGCGATGGTGTGACTGTGAGTAATAGTGCAGTGTCTTAAGTGTAATGCATTGCCCCCATGCATGGGTGTGGAACCATAGTTTCGAAACGTGTCGCAGGCTGGGATAATGCCTACAGATACCTACAACGGTGAAGGCATGAGAAAGATTGTCAGATGTAACTATCCAGTGCAGTCTGCCAAGACTAGTTATTTAAGTATTTGTTCACTCTCAGACAGGTTTCACAGCCTCTGAATGACCCCATGCTGCTAGCAGGCAGCTGCAAAGCTAGTTGAGGTGTGTCTACTTAAGCAGCAGTCGCATTTTTGGCAGAAGTGCCCATCACCTTGATGTATGTCCTTATATTATGTCAGCTTGTTTCATCACGGAGACTGTTATCTCTCAACCACAATTGCCGTGGTGCTGAACAGCACCCAAAGCTATAGCGACACAGGGTAGTGCTTTGTGTTACCTGTTATGCACGGCAACGTTTCTTCTCATTTGCCCTTTTGTTTTAGAATACTTCCATTGCTAGCCGTACTGTCCATAGCTATAATTTAGATAGCTAATGTTGCGTGTCAGAGTTGCTGGGATTACATGGGAGCTGGCACAGTGGTCTAGCTGGAAATAAATGAGTTGTTGATCCAGAAGTACAGTTGCAAATCTGGTTGTTGCTTAGCTGCAGGCGAATTCAGTGTTGCTGGATTTGCTCTGATCAGGTTACAGACACTCTTTTTCTTTATTTTTTTCATTCATTGCTGGTCCTTTTTCTTAGGACTGTAACGTTGGAATGTAAAGCAGCTGCCTTTATACTACTGTCTGTGGCCTGTAGTTTTTCTTAGTTTCATGATCTATGTTGTCTTCAGTGTAAGTATATACACTTGTTCTACGCTAGTTCCTGCATTACATTTGTTATGTCCCTGAACAGTTTATCCATTCTCACCATTGGGCTGCATTGTTCGGAGGCTGGAATTGTTTCTTCCAGCAGGGTCTCATGCAGTCTGGAATCAAATGCTCCAGAAATAGTACCCTCTCTAATTAAAAAAACATCTGTCATCTCCCATTCATACTGTGATTACAGAGTGATTAAATCTGTTCCATAAGTATCTTTTCCTCTTCTGCTTCTTGGGTGTGAGTGGGAAAAAGAGTGGAGGGGTAATAACATAGCCTGAATTTAGATTCCTAATTGTAGATCCTAGAGTATCCTGATGTTCTTTAATCAGCAGAGATAAATTGTCTCTTAGGAATAGAGAGACAGTACTGAGAAAAATTCTTGAAGGCAAGCATAGCTCTTCTGTCTGCTCTCACCTGCTGCTTTCACATGCGCCTGCTCGCTTCCTTGACAAGATGTCTTTGCTCTGGCTGGTTTAAATTCCAACTTAAAGGGCAGTAATACAAATATAACCTTTTGTTGGTAAAACAAATCCAGTTCTTTATTAAAAGAGGTGTTGAAGAAATATTTTAACCAAAGTAAGTGTTGTAAGCCCGGTACGAACACCTTCATGCATCTTAAATCCTCATTTGGACTTTTTCCTCCTCTTCCTCCCTTGGGTCTCCGTGGCATACACGTGCTGTTAGCTGTCAGCCTCCTCGGTGTGGCTGGCACTGCAGAGGTCACAGCAGAGGTTGCCGTGATGAGCCTGTTGCTGGCCAGTTGAACGCGGTGGTAGGTGCATGGTACCTCCTACCTGTAGCTGCTGAGCCGAGCTGTAGATCTGCTCAGTCCAGCCCTTGTGCCTTTGGTGGCAGTGACTGGTGGGTCCAGGTGTTGGGCCAGATGCTGGCATGGGGGTCAGTGGAGGCTACGCACGGTTGTGTGAATCATATGAGAGGATGAGAGGCAGCTTTGGGGATGCCTCGAGTGCTTAGACGTGGCACTTGAGGACATGGTCTAGTGGGTATAGTATTGTTGGGTTGATGGTTCCACTAGGTGATCTTATAGGTCTTTTCCAACCTTAGTGATTCTGTCACCACTGGGGAGTGAGTATAGTTGATGGACCCTGGGAAAGGAGGAATTAAGATATGCAGGCTGCTCAGGCTGACACAAAGGTGAGCACTTTCCCTAGTGTCAGATATAGGTAGATGCTGCTGGTTGCTCTAAGCAATTTCCAGTGAAGACATGTATGACCTGGATCATTAACTTGAAGTTTATTTATAGAGTCTGATTGTCTTTTGCCAACATCTGAGATGCTGTGCTGTAACCCAGAACTTCACTTTTCTCAGCAGCTGGTTCAGCTATTTGAATGCTGTGGGTTTTTTAAGTGATTAACATATGTCTTTTTGCTTAAAAAAAGAATGCCATCTCAAAAATAGAAGGGAAAATAGGATTTCAGGGCACAGACCATTGTTAGAGGTAGCTAAAATGTTTTTAATCACCTTAGGGTAAAATGCTGAGCTTTTTGCATATTTAATACCTTTGGGGGGGATAGTTTACATGATTTTGTCTTTTCTACTCTAAATGATTGATCTATATTTCCTATTTCAATTCCAGGTTAATGTAGAATCTGTCTGGACATTTGGGGGGGTTACCTTTTTAAAAATCTTTTATTTTTCTACAGATAAATATGTACTTGTAGAATGTTTTCAAGGTGGACATTACTGATGCAAGTTTATACAAGCATGATTATTCTTGAGTTCAGTAAAATACAGGATTTTAAATGTCTGTGGATCTGGACCTGTGTTTATATCTGTGTGTGCTTATACATATATGTATGCATTATATATATCCATGCACACACACATGTGTATGTATAGTTATACATTTGTATACATTTGTCTGTGTGTGTAGATACCTAGCACTGGTGACTTGAACTGGCTATTTATGTTCCTCAGCTGGTGACTTCCCATTGCAAGGTGTTTAGCTTGTATGCAGGGGACCTGTTGTACCAAATGATTAACTTGTGAGGAAATAGAAGGATTTTATCAGAGAACAAAGTTATTCTGTGATCAGACTTTTTGGAAGCAGGAGTGAGTAAGGAATTCAGTGCAGCCAACAGTGGCTCACCTCACAGAGGTGCCCCAGCCAACATTGATACATATGATGTGGTTCAGTGGCTTGGAGAAAGGACAGTTTGGACAACAAAAGCATTATACTTCCTGCTGTTGTACTGAGGTGGCTGTTTTCCAACCAGTTCAGGAACTAACCTGATTTTTGTTGGAGCAGACACCTGGCTGGTGTGTGTTATTAAGGCAGGAAGGTACTTGTCATCTGCAAGAAAACCAAAAACAAACTCCCAGACACAGTTCTTGAGTCTTTGGCAAAGATCTGAATCCTCTTCCTCCTTACTAACCCACTATCCCAAAAAAACAGGCAGGAAGGAGAAACAAAAAACCAGGTACCTGTATGTAGCTTCGGTTTATACTTAATCAGAAAAAAAGAATGGAAAAAGCTTCAATTTTTTTTTTTTAATTATTGCAACTTTTTTTATCACATTACACACACGATTCAAATGAGTTCTAACTATAGGTAGCAGTAGAGTGCTTTGGTGCAACATTGGACTGATGTTAGATGCTAATTCAAGAGTGTTTCCTTTGAAAAATTTAACATTGGTTACATAAACTTGTCACTGGTTGTATAAAACTTTAGAAAAATCAGTAGGAGGCCAAAGAAAACCTGTGATACTGGGGAGGAAGATACTCTCTGTTCCCAGGTTAGGAACATTTTAAATGCAAAACAGCGTGAACTATGAACAGTGTCTGAATTCTGCATAACTCATAGTATGAGAGAAATTAATTGGAGATTCAGACAGGCCCTCACTGTTGTTTTTCTGCCATCTTTCATCTGTGTTCTGTGTAAAGCCAGTGCACACCATAGAGCAAAAAACATAGCATGAACTTCCCCCAGCATTCACTTGTGAAGCCTACAGGAACCTCTGAACAGCCCCTCTGCACATTTAATCTCCAACCCTGTATTGACATTTTCCTCCAGCGTTTCAGTCACCTGGTCCAAATACAGTATGATATGGAATATTCGATGCATTAAACCTCTATTTTATACCGTTAAAATAAATCCTGAAGTGTATACGCTGAGATACATTTTGAGCTGCAACAAAATATCGGAGAGTAAATAGTCATTTATCCTTTGTGGAAGGGTAGGTAACCATTTACTTTTCCCTTTACAACTACCTGTTTTTACTTTTACTTTTAATTGAACAAGTTCAGCTCTAATAGCAAGGAAGCAAATAATCAAATACTTCTAGTGGATCTGATAAGAAGTCTTAATGTGTATTAAGTTTTAGGTGACATGCTTTAGCCAAGATACTACCCACTGAAATAGGACTTGCTGCATTTATTTTTCTTAAAAAAAACCTCCTCCTTCTTTGCTAAATAGATAAATATGGTATTTTCATGTAGGGTTTTTTTTTACTTAAATCCAAGTTTATTGATAGCAACACGCATGCAAATGCTACCTAATATTTGCCAAGGGATACAATATCGAGAGATACAACCATATAGACAATTCAGATGCTACAGACACTGCTGGAGAGAATACAAGGCTTTATCCCATATTCTTTTTCTTCACTATGTCCAGCTTTACTTTACTGAGTCTCCTTCTTTCCCATATTGGGTAATTTTAGCATACTGTAATTGTTATATTACTTTTTTTTTTTTTAATTCTTTTGGTTACCTTCAACAAGTGGCCTTAAAATGTGAACTTCTCATTTGCTTATTCTTAGAAGTAAGACTCCCTTCTTACATCTTTTCTTGATGTTAGAATGTTTAGGGAAATAAAATTTTCCCAACTTTCTAACACATAAAATGATCTTTCCTTGCTAACAGCTTAACCCATTTATGCTTATGAGTGTAAATTGTTTTTCTTGTTTTTTCTTGGAAAATTATGGTAGCACATTGATGAGAAAATAAAACATTTAAGATAAATATATGACTAGAATGCTTACCAACAAGACTGTGCTCTAAGCTCATTTTGGGAATCTTACTAGGTAGATACCTGTTTTCAAAGTGATTTACTGTTTATTATATCTGGAATCCAAACTCCAGTTTTCAGTATTTTGAACAGATCTGCATTTGACAGGTCTGGAAAGCAGGGATGCAGCCTGCGTTTTTAGTTTTTATTGTGCAAATATACTTGCGTTATTCATCTGCAAGCGATCCTTTTTCAGTGACTGAAGGAAAAGTGAAGGGGAAAATATCTTGAAAGGGAAGAGGAAGGATCAAACTGCATCTGCTTTGATTATTTTGACTGGAGATGTCAGAATGTTGAAGTGAGAGAAGAGATGCGCCTGCTGCTTTTTGACTCCATCCATTCTGCCAGTTATTTGAAAACAAAGTTTTAAAAACTTGCTGGGTTCTAATATTTCACTTGTAGTAATATAGACAAACACAAGGCACTTGGGTTTACTCTAAGTCCTGATCACTTCTGGCTGTCATGAGAGAAACACTCCCTGACTGAAATAAAAATGAGGTGAAACGCTGAGTACCTGCCATCTTGCGAGTCAGCTGTGCACGTCGCTTTTAATAATCAGTGGTAATAAATGGCAATAATTGGAAAGGCAAATGTATTTTTGACTTTAGAAGCAGTCAAATTACAGCTGAAAGCACCCTTCCCAGAGGAGTTGTAAGGGAACTTACTACATTTATCCCAGCTCTTTCATAATTTTGACCCTCTATTCCCTTTTTGCAATGAGGCAAGTGACTCGTCCACAAAGTACAAATTTCCTTGTCTTCTCCCCTGGTAATTCCTGATAGTTTAATCGGTTGAGACGTAACACAGAGCTACCACAGAAGTGCTCTTCTGTATCGCTTACTATTTTCTGCCTTCCTAGTAGCCTCTGCATGCTCCGTGAACCTGGACTGGTGGGGCTGAGTGTGGCCCTGCCTTCTCTTGCTGCCTCTTCTGGCACTGGAGCTGTCTGCTGCAGACACAGGGATGGGACTTTAGGTTCTCTGTCAGGAAGGTGAGGAAGAGGAGTGTTTCCGGTGCCTGTCCCAGCTCTGCCAACAGTGACCTGGGGACCCAGATAACTCCAGGAGCTTGTGACAAGGCAGATGGGTGCTTCTGTTTGTGAGGGAAAGGTGAGGACAAGGCTGTCGAGCTGTGCTGGTGTAGGTGTGCTATGCATGTGTGGACTCAAATACACTTGAAACACTTGTTCCTCAGAAAGGGGAAGGTTCCTTAGTTCTACTTTTAAACTCTTCTCAGCATAAAATCACCAGGTTAAATCACCTAGCATAGAACTGTAGCCTTGCTGTTTGCCTTCAAGAGCAAGAGCTTATCTTGGCATTAGGCTGAGCGCTGGGTAAAATCGCCAAGGAAAGCTCTCAAACCAAGAGTTTCTCCTGAAAGCCTGTGATTGAGGTAACTGGCCTGAGGATGAAGGGAGGTTAGGCAAGGGTAAATGGGGCAAAATAGTTTTGGAAAGGAAAGACATAATGTGGATTGATTGACACAGCTTTGTTCTGTGATTCCGCTTGAAGCAAATCTGGTGGGAAGGAGTAGACGGGGAGTTGAACATTGACAAAATCTTGAGCAGATTTGAATGACGACTTTTACCTTGCATTTCTGACTCGACAGTCTTTCTCTTGCACCTTTTTATTGTGATGCATCTCCGTGGCAACGTAGTTTCATGGCAGTGGTTTTGTCTCCAAAACATTAGTTTAAAGTTTCCATCCGCGGCTGCTCAGTTCATTTGTTTTGGTAGGGTTATTTCTACGCCAGGACAGTTAACCACAGTGAGCATAGGCAGCAGTGTGCCATGGCATAGGGGTGTGGATGGAGACTGACTGCTCCGTACCATAGGACTGGAAAAGTAGGTGTACCCTTTTCCAATGAGAAATCCATCTTCTCCTGCCTGGGGTAGGACCTTGCACTTAACCTACCGTGGATCCTAGTTTCTGATACAGCAGCACGTGCTGTCTGTTGTTCTTCAGAAACACGTGAATTTGATTGCTCTTCAGGCCTTCCCTTCAGAAGCTGTCTGATGTGAACAGGGACACATCTTGTTACTTAATCCCAGGAAAAGGAGCAAGACATAGAAGGGTCTAAAACAATGTGTCTGCTTTATCTGCTTTCACTGTCATGACTTGAGATCTCGAAAATGGCATATTTCAATATTTCTTCCTGAATTCCCCTGGCGAATCCAGGCTAGAAATTTTGCCTAGTGCAGTCTAGTGGGTATTTGTGTTCCCACTGTCAGAAATAAGCCTCCATTTTCTCTTTGAACTTCAGTGTGTGTTGCAGCAGTTTTGTTCTCTTCATGAGCAACATGCCATTACAGCAGGACTGTTGCACACTCAGACAGGAGCAAAGACAAGCATAATTCAGCCCCTGGAACATACAGTATCAATACTATCCTGTATGCATTTTCCAGGTCATCACAAAGACGTTTTTCGATACCTTTTTATGTGTTTTACTCATCACTGGGTTCTTGAAAGTATGATAATTAGTTCTAGGTGCTGGGAATGTCTGTCCTTGTACATGACTTCCCATGGATTCTCCCTGTGTGTTTTAATCCTGATTTGAAGCTCTCACCACAGTGGTCTTCTGTCAGAAAAAAACCCGCTACATGTAATAAACCATGCCTACTAAAGCAAACTCCTTTATTAGAGCCTGGAAGTGCTGAGATGAAAGGCTACTAAATATGCCATAACTGTATCTTATTCTCAAGTGTCTTTAAGAAACTAAAATTCATCATTTGTGTATAGTAGAAATTGTATTAATTGTGGGCACAGAGACACTTCTTTTTGAAAAGCAATTAAAAATTAATGCCTTACTGATATTGTCAAGTTTCTTCCTCATGTATGCAAAAACAAAGTAACTTGAAGTCTTACATTCTTTTCTTTGAGATGTTGCAAAAAACATATAGGGTAATGGGTTTAAACTGGAAGTGGGTAGACTTCGATTGGATGTTAGGAAAAAATTCTTCCCAGAGAGGGTGGTGAAGCACAGAAACAGGTTGCCCAGGGAAGTTGTGGATGCCCCATCCCTGGCTGTCTTCAAAGCCAGGCTGGATGTGGCTTTGAGTAACCTGGTCTAGTGGAAGGGGTCCCTGCCCATGGCAGGGGGGGTGGAACTAGATGGTCTTTAAGGTCCCTTCCAACCCAAACCATTCTATGATTCTATGATATAGTTGTTTTGTGAGATAGTTCATTTAGGTGCTCAAATAGAGTGTTCATTGGCAGTATTGCTATGATACTGTATATTTAGATTCTGTTTATCCATATAGTCATAGCATCAAGCTGTAGACATTATTAAAAAATACTATGACAGTTCTTTTTGAAATTTCTGAAAAAGGAGTCTGGATTTTTGTTGATAAGCTAATTGCTTTTGAGAAATTTCTATAAACCGCAGCTAACTCAAGTAGCTCCATGTCAAATCCCACAAACAATTTTTTCCTCTGTTGAAATTAATGGTTTGGTTTGAATATTTTAAGCAGAAGTGAAAGAAATCAAGTGCCAAAGTACACACAGGATTTATGTGACATTAATGCAGCTGAAGAAAAGTTTGTGTACTGATCCCTTTTCCAATTCAGAGCTAGGAAATATCTGAGCATTTATGAGAAATATGGGAGACCTAGGTTGGACACCATTTCTCTTGACTTATAACAAAGTATATAATATATAATGAATTTGTTCCTCTTGTGGCAGAGTTTTTGGTTTTGTTGGGTTTGATTGTGGGTGTGGGTTGGTTTTTGTTTTTTTTTTTGTTCTCCCCCCCCCCCCCCCCCCAGTCTTCTTATGAAGCCATTCTGCTTGGTTGAAATAGAACATTACCTATAGAATATTTTGGCAGAAAACCCAGTTGTCTACTTCAAATGTCCTGACCTTTTTTTCCTTCTTTGACTTACAAATTTTCTAAAAGCTGAAATTTTAGGTGGAGATAAAAGGGGAAGGAGATCTTACCAGACTACTGAAATAAGATGCTCTTTTTTCAGTGGAACAACTTTTGATGGAATAACTTTAAATGCAAAACGAAGAAAACATAACATCTTGGGGCAGTTCAGAACATACTGTTTGAATTTAACTAGTAAATTAAGAAGCTACTCAAGGTCCAAGACCCCCAAACTTACCTTGTTCAAAGAATATAAACTTAATTAAGCAGTGTGGCCACACATATTCATATAAAGAGAGTCAAAATATAGTTTTTATAGAATTTTGACACTTACTGCAGAATTCTGAACCTTAAAAATGTATATTTCTACTTTTCCTTATTGTAGAAGATTTTTGCTCAAATAAAGAGGCTTTAAGGTACAGTAAAAAGAAGAGAAACTGCTGAAGACCCAGCAAATGAAGTGCAAGATTTCTTTCAGCAAGCATTGAGAGGCTGCTGTATGTTGCGTTAACTGTATTAAGGACTGAAACAGCTTTAGCGAATGCTGGGCCCTGTGTGAAATCAGTATCAAGTATGCACAGGAGGGAAACCTTTTGCAGAGGTGGGCAATGCACATATTCTTGCATTAACACTGTCAAATTTAGCATCGAGTTGGCTAACACCCCAAGAAATTCCACGTGTGGAGGGTAAGGCTTCTCTGATTATCTGTAAAGTGCCAAATGATGGGTACTAAGCACTGTATTATGGCAGTAAAGATCTCTGGTACAATGCATCGATCACTCTATCATGTTACAGAGGCTGCTGGGTGTGGGGGTCAGCATTGTTTCAGGGTGCCACAGAGCTCCGTTGGAGCTCAGACTGTTTCTGCACTTCAGCTATTTCACAGCCGTTTGAGTATCAGCTGTCTCCAGTCAAACTGAAATGTGTACTCATTTTGGGTGACCCTCATAAAAAACAGAGGATAATAAAAATAGAAAACTAAGATAAAATAAGTATAGTAAACCAGCCACTGCCTCTTTCACATCTCTTGCACAAAATGCACTTGTAATGGAAGGCATTAACACTTGTGCCTTGCTGATCCTTCACCAATGTTTTCTTTACGTTTGCTTTGCTTGAGTTTTTCAGAGCGAGTACACTTGTTTGTATGAATGTAGGTTCATGTATATCGTACAGTAGCTTTTGTTGAGTTGTATCTGTGGTGTCTTCCAATGTCAAATTCTTGTTGATGTTGTCTGTAGGTGTTCCAAATACTTGTGGCTCACTGCACGTTGTCTGAGGCATTCTGTGTTTATAGAACGTCATGTCATTTCGGAAGGGGACAGAGGGCATAAAACCCCACAAATCTTCACTGAACGTTCTGCAGACGTTTCTGATCTTTTTCTTGCCTTTTGTTGACTGCTGAGTCCCAACACGTGCTTCCTCAGGGTCTCCCCACCAGGGATGACCAACAGAAGCTTTAACACCAGATTCTCCTCAAGTCTGCTTTTAGAGGTGCAAAGGGTTTAAATCGCTTTCAGTCCCCGACCAGCAGCTCAAAGATTTGCCAACCTTGTTGATAGCCAACCCAGACTGCCATGCAAAAAGCCAGCTATGGCCAGCGGATGGTGCTTAGCTGAGCACTGACACTGTCTTGCTTCCAGCCAGCTGCTTTGACGCCTGGTTTCAGTCCAGTTAGAGGGAGAATTATTTCAATCAACTTCATTACAAATCAAATTTAATAGGGCTATTTAGTGACACATTGATCATGTTTAAATTATTATTTCATCTGAGTCAAATTCAGAGAAACCGAAGAAAAGTACACATTAGTGTCATTCTAGGACTTATATATGACAGATTTTTCTTTGTTTTTAAATGGCTCCTAAATCACTCCTACTTTCCCTGAAGTTGTGAGGTGGCAGGCTGCATATGCAGAAAGCCAGTTTTGAGTGATGTATTTTGTTTATTGTTGAATGTTTAAATTGTAATATGAATTCTGTATTCAAGTCTGGCTTAGTCGTTATATTTAGCCTAGTTAAGTAGAAGTTAGCAGATAGGCTTTTGCAGTTTTTTAGAATTACTCTGATCAGTTTAGAATGTGTATCAAAACAGGCACTTATTGCATGTATAATGTATGTATGCAAATAATAGATACAGGTAAAGAAATGAGCTTGCACTGACTGTGAAAGAAGTCTGTTTGTTTGTTAGTAGGCTGCAGTGAATTTCTACAATTAAATAGTGAAATTCTTTCACTTCAAGTCAAAATGCAGTCCATGAAGCAAAGTTCTTTTATCCCACAATTACTTAAAGAAGGGGTGAAATCAACAACCAAATAAAATGTACATTTGAAAAAGAAACATATTGTGTTTAAACTTGTTCGTAGCAGAATTAATTCACAGTTATTTTAGTTTTTCATTGGACTGCACTAATGAGCTAATGCAGTGAACGCTACGCAATATTTTTCTGTAGATGGGTGCTGTGGTCCAGCCCTGTCGCTGGAAAAGCTTTTATGGGACTGCATGGTAGAATAAAACTGTGAACTGTAAGAGTTAAATGTAACCTAATGAGAAAAAAATAGATACAAGCATTATCAGTTTTGTGATCCTGTTCACCACATTGCCATCCAAACTGTCGTTTGGGACCACGAGAGATCCTGTACAGGAATGAGAAGATATAATTTGGGGGTCATGGGAAAAGAGCATTTAATTTTGGTGAGGATGTTGGCTGAAAATTTAGGATAGGTAGTTGGTGATGACTTTGGTGATACTGCTTGCAATGTAAGTTAAGTGCTAAAGTACTGAAGCCCCAAAACCGTGAAAGCCCTATAGTGCTGGTTTTTGGCACCTCTTTCTTGTCATGTGTCATCTATTTCAAATATTGTTGATAGTGTGTCCAAAGTCAGCTGTGGATGTTTCTCAGGAAGTTGGTAGCTTCTTCAAGGTTTAGAGGCTGTTAATAGATTTCTGCTGTTGCTTTTGGTTGGTTGGTTTCCTCCCACCCCCCCCAGTTAATTGACTTTTTAAATTATCTTCCAATGTGTCAGACATTCTTCCTTTGCTTGAAGATGACCGCTGGTACACAGCGTGGCAGTACTATTGCTATTGCTGCTTGATTCTTTCTTTGCTTGCTTTCTTAGTTAAAGTCAAAACACTTCTTCCTGTCAAGTTTGTGCCTTACGATAACAAAGACTGCGAGTTGTGTGCAATATTGAGAAATGCAGTAGTCTACAAGTCTGTTAAATGGAAAAGGACATCTCTGTAGTTGATAGCTTTTAAATGACAATGTTCTTTTGATATGGTGAAAAATCGTAAGTAAGTTTAAATTTCAAATATTTTGAAGTGCAATTTATCATTGCAAGTAATGCCACCTCAGCCATCTGTTGCATTTGCTTTCCTATTAGTGAGTTTCCCTCTACGTGCTTCCTTTGCTTATATATATATATATGTATTTAAATGAATAATACTGTCTTTCTGTAGAAAAGTAGGTGTAGTGTTTGCAAATCTGGTGGAATGGGAAGTATTAAGCTGTTGATCCCTTTCAACATGACTAAATAACAGTACAAAACATATTTAATGTTTTCATGTGTGATTTATGGTTGCATCTCTGAGCTTTTAAAGGCACTGCCTTCCTTCACTCTGACCAGCAAACATGTTCTATAAGTTCATATAGTAGTCGGCCCTAGCTAGCAAATCAGGAACACTGAAAGGACTACTTGCTGTGCTGAGGTAGAGAATTTGCAATTATTAAAATCAGAGTCCCTCCAAAATTATAGCCTTCAGTATTATCCATGGAAAGGATAAAGACAGACAATACTTGTCTCTTGAATTCTGGAAGTGGCTCTATCTTTATTCTTCTGCTTAAGAACATTTTGTACTTTCAAGAGCTAAAAAAAAGCTTTTGGCTATGTAAAACTGAACAACATTTCACCCAAAAGACTTCTCTTATTCTTTTCCTTTCTAGATGTGTGTGCATGCACAAGACCAAAAAAAAAAAAATCCAACTGAAAATCTGATTTATAGTACTGAACAGGCAGAATTTGTTACAAGCTTTGCCTTATTTTTATGATGTTGCTTGCTTCGAAGTTTCAGGAGACTGAGAAGTTTAACTGCAATGTCATACATGCTTGGAAAAACAGTATTTCAAATTTCATTGTTTTCTTTTATAAAAAGTTTGCAAGTACAGCTTAAGAGACATGTAAAGGATTCAGTTTGTTCCTGGTTTATTTGCTTTACCTTTGGTTTTAGTCCTTTGCTCTAAAAAGTAAAGCTTTTCCTGATTAGCCCAGGTTTCTACAAAAAACATTTTTTCTGTACAACAGAGAAAAGTAAGTATAACACCAGTGAACATTGGCTTTGGTTTATTTATTAGTTGTAGTAAGAAAAAATGAATGCATTTGTGAGTCTTGAATCTTGAAGAGCAGAATGAAGATATGAGAAATATGATACTAGAAGGGTTTTGCTGGATGCTTCTTGGACAGGTTCAAAGCAAAGAATTTGAGTGATGTTGAAAAGAACAATGATTTAATTCCATCCATTTGTCGAGCTGAGTTTAACTAACAACATTTTTTGAGGAGGCAAAGACCTTTGAGCTTTCTTTATTCTTCTATGTAGAAAAAATGAGCCAAATTTTTATTTTTACTTATGAACACTGATGTTTCGTTTGTAGGGATTGATGTTTTGGGGAGAGGTTGGTTGAATTATTACCGAGTTTGGTAATTATTACCAAATAATTATTACCTCATGAGGCCATTATGGACAAAAGGAAGCAGTTTATATGGAAAGCCAAGATTTTACTGTTAATCAAAGAACTATAGCTATTCAAATTTAAATAGTTTAAAATCATATGCAGTTAAAAGGCTATATACACAAACCTTCTAATATTCTAATACCCTTTTCTTTTTTCCCCACTGCACCTCAGGGTCCTAAGGTCTGTGGCAGCTGTTGGGCTTAGGGTGAGGGTGCAGTGAGTCATCAGCATCTTTTACTGGGAAGAGCCCTATTCTGATACTGGTGGTTTCTTCCTCCTCTCTGTTGAGTCCATCTTGGGTTGTTCTTATCTCTTTGCTAGCGTGTTTTGTGGCTTGCACTTCCTATCATAGAATCATTTAGGTTGGAACAGGCCTTTAAGATCATTAAGTCAAACCATTAACCTAGCATTGCCAAGTCCACCACTAAGCCATGTCCTTAAGTGCCACATCTACGAGTCTTTTAAATCCCTCCGGGGATGGTGACCCCACCCCCTGCCTGGGCAGCCTGTTCCAATCCTTGACAACCCTTTTGGTGAAGAAGAAACTTTTCCGCATATCCACTCTAAGCCTTCCCTGGCACAACTTGAGCCTGTTTCCTCATGTCCTATAATTTGTTACCTGACAGAAGAGACCAATACCCACGTCTCTGCAGCCTCCCTTCAGGTAGTTTTAGAGAGCTACAAGGTCTTGCCTGAGCCTCCTCTTCCCTAGGCTGAACACCCCCAGCTCCCTCAGCTGCTCCTCACAGGACTTGTGCTCCAGACTCTTCCCCAGCTCTGTTGCCCTTCCCTGGACACACTCCAACACCTCAGTGTCTGTCTTGTAGTGAGAGGCTCAAAACTGAACACAGGATTTCAGGTGCAGCCTCAGCAGAGTACCTGTACCAGAGTATAGGGGGACAATCCCTTCCTTAGTCCTGCTGGCCACACTGTTCCTGATACAAGCCAGGATGCCATTGGCCTTCTTGGCCATGTAGGCACACTGCTGACTCTTATTCAGCTGGCTGGTGACCAGCATCCCCAGATCCTTTTCTGATGGGCGTCTTTCCAGTCACTTGTCCCCAGGCCTGTAGTGTTGCATGGGGTTATTGTCACCCAAGTGCAGGACCTGGCACTTGGCCTTGTTGTGCTTCATACAACTGACCTTGGGCCATCGATCCAGCCAGTCAAGATCCCTCTAGTAGATCAATAGTCCCACCCAACTTGGTGTCATCTGCAAACTTGGTGAGGGTGCACTCGATCCCCTCGTCCAGAGCAGTGATAAAGGTACTAAACAGAACTGGCCCCACTGTGGAGCCCTGGGTAACACCACTGTGACCAGCTGCCAACTGGATTTGACTGCATTCACCATAACTCCCTGGGCCTAGCCATGCAGCCAGTTTTTTGTCCAGCAAAGAGTTCACCTGTCCAAGCCAGGAACCTTGGGCCTCCAGGGTCGTTCAGGGCTGCTGCCTTCACCCCATCCCTGTCCTCTTCTGTGCTGCATTTTATTGTGGGTTCACAGACAGTCCACTCTTCATAGTTTAATTATTTGTTATTACTGTGTGTTTGTTGAAAATACATATTTAATAGGTGTAACACAACACAGTTGTACAAAGCTAAGCAAAAAGTAAAACAAACTGTGTAGCAGTTATCTGGACAACAGATAATTTCATTTAGGAGCTACCAGGCAGGGCAAGACAAGAGCCTCAGGCCTGTGGTATTAATTTTACAATAAGCCTGTGGCCTGCAACAAGAAACAGCAGCATTGTATTTCTTTGTCTCCAAAGCTTGTAGGGGGTTGGTATTTATATACTCCTTCACTTGCCAGATAGCATTTCTCCAAGGTCTGAGGGGCTGGGCAGAGTTTTATCCGGTTAGTCCTGACAGAGTTAGCTGGAGCAGGGAGAGCGGATGTCACAAGTGCCGTTTGAGATCGAGGAAGGATAAAACCCCAAAGAACTTCAAAAAAGCAAAATTTAGGAGATCTAAAAAGCATGTTTGTGATGAAGTGGCAGTGAAGGGAAGAAAATAAATGGGGAAAAAAGATCAGAGAAGTAAATGCAGTTTCCCCAGTTGCAGACCTCAAGAAGTCACAAGTTGAACACTAAAAACACTGTCATTGATTAAGTTTGCTCCCAAGATTCTGAGCCTAGGTTTGGGAAATATTTTTCAAGCCTTCTTTTCACCATTGTAAGGACTAGAATATTAGCCTTATTTTTAAAATTTTTGTACTTTATAATGAAAACTGAGTTTCTAGCTAAAGCATAAAATGTTAAGACCATGAACTTTAAGAATAAGGATTAAATAGTCGAAGATTTAAAAATATTAACACTACTCTCGAAGCAATTAGTGGACGGGGGGGGGGAGATGAGAAATGTGAATGTTCCTTCTCATTTCACCCTTGAAAAACTGTCTCCTACTGCATGTGACCATCTGTACATCTCTTCTGTGTTTTAAAGTTTCTTACCTGAATAACTTCAGCAGGTAGTTTAGATATCCCAGCACATTACTGACTTCATAAGTTCAAGACTTCTCAGAATTAATGGAGACGGTGAAGATAATAGGTGAAATGTTAAGTGATCAGTGACATTTAGAAAGATGATAATATCTATTTCCTTTTTGTGACAAAGGCTGTAGATAGCATCTAATTTATTTTTTCTTTCTAAAGTGAGTTTGTATCTCTGAAAACATTCTAGAAAGCTTATTTAAAAGGTACAAAAGCCTGGAAAGGAGAGTAATTTATAACAAAGGAAAACAGTTTTGTTGTAAGCAGCTTTAAACCTGTCTAGTAACTGCACAGCCAGATTTGTGTGCACAGCCTTACAGAAAGGCCATACAGCATCTAGATTTAGTCACACTTCTATATTTCTATATTTAATGAATAGCTATTATAGAAATACTCCTCTTAAATTAAGACCAGTGTCACATGAGGATTATCTCAGAGGACTGTATCTCTTATGGTTATGACCTAAATTATCTATATTTAGAGCACATTGCAGATCTTAATACTTGTATCTTCACAGTTTCTGCTGTGAACTTCAAGGCTTAGTCAATCACAAATGCATGCAAGTACCAGTATAAGCTTCTTTATTGTGGCCTTTTAGACCTGTGCAACGTTTTTCCATGGTAAAATGTTCACGTTCTTTAAGCTGGTAACACATCAGAGGGAGAATTAAAAAAAAAAAATACTGTTTGTCATAGTCTTGGTCTATGCCTGCTCACTAATTATCCTTATTTTGTATTATTCTGGAAAGAATTTGGTATGTTAGTATTTTTGTATTTTTAAAGTAGAGACTTACCTTTTCCTCCTTGAAAGATGTATTATTCAGGATTCTGTCTCTCCAACTTCCCCTTTGAGTCTTGTTTTCGATGTGATGTTCTTTGCACTTGAAGTTATATATGTGATTTCTTAATTACCCTTTGTGATGCTTGGCCATTTTCGGTCCAGGACTAATGTCAAATGAAAGGTAATTTATGATTATTGCATTAAAGTAATGGCTTTCATAATTAATATGTTTTGGCATATTAGTTGCAAAGGTTACTAATGGAAATAGTAACATTAAATGGAGGACAGTAACCCTGCTAAATTGGAATTGATTATTTAGTCATATACTTGGATAGCTAATTGAAAATCAAGAATGTTGTATAAAATACAAGATAGTTACTGGTGAATTAATGCAATGAAAATAGACACTGTTATGTTTTGAGGACTCTCATTTGATTACCACACTTTTTATAAAACACATTTTTATTTTAAATTAACAATAGATATGATTTCAAAGCAGCTGGTTTATTACACTTTGAAAACACCCAGTTAGTTACTTCTGTTCTTTTGTCATGATAGCATCACAGAGGTTACTTTACCATTGATTTTTATGCAATCTTTATGAATTGGATTTCCAGTTGTCCAGTTGAACTTTCTGATGGATATAGAAGTTGTCTGCCAGGATGTGTCATAGACAAAATTGAAAAATAGAGCATCTGATTCTTTATGGGTTTGGGTGAAACTACTTAAAAGTTAATATTTTGTTGTTTGTTTGGGTTTGTGGTGGGGTTTTTTTGTTTGTTGGGTTTGGTGGGGTTTTTTTGTTTGGGTTTTTTTTTTGTTTG